>NW_022589727.1:16564595-16606798 GCF_004348235.1 Phoca vitulina
TTAGAACATAGTAGGCAGTTGGTAAATATTTGTTGAATAAATGTTTTCAGTAATGTGTGAGATAAATTGTAACAGGAGACTCTGGCAAATGCAGCCCTGAGCCACAGGGATGCATTTTAAAAAAATAGAATAACAAATACTCTTTAGGCCAGGGGTGGAACAGAAGACATTTTCGAATCCCCTCCAATCACACATCTGGGGGCACAGCCCCCTCTACCTAGACCCAATTCTGAGCCTGCTGTTGAGATGGCTGCATACCATCTGTCTTGTAAGGTTAGATCTCTTCAGGAATCCTGGAAGTTCTTGCTTTCTAAATCTTATAAACCTCAGGCAGCATGTTAATTATAGCACACAGACTTGTGCTTTTTGAAATCAAATGTTTTTAAAAACGTGTAAGTTTGGAATAATAAAAAAAGACCCTGAACATCAGGTCACAGAGATTGTTCCTAATGTAATATAAATGTGATGTGATATAAATGCAGTGTAATGTATCATCATTAGCTGAATGTCAGGGTTGAAAGTAATGAGTCATCCTAAAAAGTCTTTGATTCCACTGAGTACATTTATTTATTCTGCTTAAGAACTCAACTTTGGTATTTAAATGGACACAGTTTATGGATCTATTATTAATGATACTATTAAACTCTTCAAGCTGACCAGAGTCAACTTTCTATTTTGATTTGGTTCCTTTTACTTACACTTTATAGATATTATGACCATGTACTTTTTGGATAAGCATTTAGCCAATTGCACTGAAAGAGTGTCAGGCTGTTCACATTATCTTGAAAAGCAAAATTTCAGTTCTTTGTTTCTTCTAAACAGATGATGCTGTTCAGGGATATATTTATTTAGTTTTTCACCATTTTCAACGTTCAACCCTTGAATCCTAAACTAGCCAGCATTTTAAAAGATTCAAAGTATGGATCATTAATACATTATTATAAAATAGTATTCTATGTTTACTAAAATCACCAAAACTGATAAATACATCACTGCAAGAATCAAAATTTCCTGTTCCAAATGGTCTTCCAGAGTTCTATAACCTGAACTGAAGTCTTCTATGAATATGAATTATGGGTGATCTTAACAAGACTTCTTTCTCTAATTGGAAAATTTAATTTGATTAAAATGACAATTCTACACATATAGTTATATTTATTTCCATTTGAAGCTATAAATGGTCTAAAAATGTTTTCAGAATGTTAAATGAGGCCATAATGAGTTTCCTATGGTTGAGTAAGGATGCACAAATTAGTATTATAACATTGCAATTAACATCCATCTTGACCGGGTTAAACTTTGCCAAAATTTTCCTTTTTGCTTTTGAACAATGCAAAAATAATTCTGAGGTAAAGTAGGGCTAGGAAAAAAAAAAGCACCACTGGAAACTAGAGAGATTGCTTTGCTCAAGGATTTTTTTTTTTTATATTAAGTCACATGCTCTCCCCAGGGAAATAAAATATACGAAAGAATCTCTTTGCATTTTTTGACCCCAAGTGGAAGCAAGGTCAATATTTCCTGCATATTATACATTTCTTACAATTCCCTCATATTTTCCATAGCTATACATGCCTGGACATATTTCTTTGCAGACCTTGTACATGCAGTAGAGTAATTCTGGTTCCCTGCATATTTGTGTATGTGGCTGTATTGGGTAGCATTTTTATTTCTTTTTGATTGTAATTTTGGTTATTACTAGGAATAAACCATAGCCCTTCAATATAATATAACATCCAACTTATATCAGGCCTCTTTTCACGTGTTTAATACATATTCAGTGAAGATGATGACCATAAAAAAAGGACTGCAAATATATCAGGTAATTTTATTAAATGTGTGGTCAGATTTTACCATAAAGACCACGTAATACTTTCCTGTCTCTTATCTAAGTCCAATCTCCCTAGCTAATTTACCTTGGATAAGGCCTCTGTTTTCTCGTTTGTAAAATGAGAAGGTTCAGCTTCATTATTTCTTAGTTATCCCCCATCCCAGATTATGAGATTCATCTTGTTAAAAAACCACTAACACAAATCTATAGGATATTTAGGCTTTATAAATTCTATTGGCCTTTTGGAATTATGGTAATGGAGAATCAAAATCGTTTCAATGATTCCTTTTTTAAGGATGTTGCCTTAATATAGGTTTCCAACATACTTTTATTATTGATCTAGTGCTTTTTTACCATGCAATTTTGCGAACATAAGAAATATTTATAAGAGTGATTTGTGATATATAGAGTGGCCACAAAGTCCCTATGTTTCAGATTGTGTCCTCTACTTATAAATAATAATTAAGCTATCAGAGATGGATTTAATATTCTAAGCACTTACATATAAGGAAACTATTATCTGATTTTGCCCACGCTGAGTGCCAGAATTCTGATATTAATTATCAGGTAGAGTTCGCCTAGTTTAGACATCTATATTTCTGCAGCCAATTCATTGTAGTAGGATAATGAAAACTTGCTAATAATGAGAACAGAATGGTAATATTTTGATTTTGGAATTATACAGCATATTGCAAAGCACTTTTCAGAGACAAAATTTCATTTAATCCTCACAGCTATTCAGTGACATTTAAGTATACTCTATCAACATAGCATCTCCTTAGGCGAGAATGAGTTCTCAGCTCAGAGCAACGTGATATCCTTTACTTGCTTATTTTGTGTCTTCCAAGGATTTAGTGAATCCTCATAATTTTATAATAACCAACACTAAGTTATCTATGCTATAGTGAAATGAATAATAATTATAATAACTCCTTATGTGTATATATTGTCTGATAACAAACGAAAACATTTTCAGATACTTCATTACACTTTTGCGATATACTTGCTACTTTATTTCATTTTTGCAATATCTGTGTTGAAAATTAGCATGGGTAAAGAAATCCATGGATGACCAAAGTTATTTTATTAGACATTTCAACTATTTCTCTGAGTAAGTTATTAAAATAATAATGATCAGATTTGATGCTTTAATTAGTTTAAAACATGTTGAGTGGTGACTAATGCATGAGAGTGCCAAAGTGAGTGAGACATTTGCCCAAATCCTCAATTTCCTTGGTGTTTTGTATTCCAAGTTTCTTCCATGTGGAGTTTACTTCCACATGGCACTGAACTTCTTCCAATCACCCAGTGAGGTCAGATGGATGTACCAGACCCATGAGGCCTGGGTTCTTCCCTCACTCCTGGAAATGTGGAACGGGTGTGCAATTCCTGTTAACTTTTCCATGACGGAGAAGTTAACAAATATTCATGGAACCACTGGATCATAGCTTCAAGAGTTGAGAGAGAGATCTTGGGAGCTGACTAGTTCCAGACACAATCCTACACCATCTCTGATAATTATATTTGAGAGAAGCTCAGTTCATCTCAAGGGAGCCAATTATTTTGCTGGGCAGTACTACTTGCTAAACCAACCTGAATCCATTTCCCTTTAATTTAATTGCAGGTATTAGCTCTTCCCGTTGAAGTAGCACCGCTGGTCAGTTTTATGTCCATATGATAACTTTTCAGATATTTAACCATTGCTATTTGGCCTTCCCTTTCCCAGGATGGAAATCTCCAACTCTTTGGGTCTTCCCCTAAGTTGATTTTTAGTTCTTTATCCTAATCAGCCTCTGCTGGATGTTCTGTACCTTGGGAATGTCCTTCTAGAATGTTAATTCAGCTGTGGTCTGACTGATGAAGTAAACAGTACGACCATAACATCCCATAATTGGGTTATAATATTTCTATTAAGGAAACCTAAAATTGAATTAGTTCTTCCAGTTCTGTAACACATTGTTGGTTCATAATGAGCTTATTGTCTAACACAACCTCTAAATCTTTTTCACATGAACCATTTGTTGACAAATGTGGTCTATCTTCATCTTTAATTTATGAAATTGATAGTTTTAAATCAAGCTCAGGACTTTCAATTTATTGTTTAATCTTAGTTTTTTAACCATTATCTTAGCCTATTATTATTATTATTTATTTATTTAATTTATTTTTTTTGGTGTACAAGTTTGCTATGTTTGGCCTGCACAGAATCCCTTTGGAGAACAACTTCCTCCCTGTTCTTATCCTTGGGCTCTGGGTAGATGTGTGTCCCCCCCACCCCCCACTGTGGATGGTTTAGTGAAGGGCAGAAGTCCCAAGTCAGGGCAATAAGTCCCAAACTTAGGACTTTGTGTGGAACTCTTGGGCAAGAGAGACATTCTTTCCATTATGGTTGCTGAGCTGGTAGAATATAAACCGGGGGATGCTAATGCTCTAGTTGACCTCATTTGGGAGGACCTGCATGAAAATGAAGCAAACAAAGAGGAAAGCAGAGCCAAGATGTAGAGTCTGAAGCTTGATTGCATTATTTGAGCAACTGCATCCAACTATGCCTGAAGTGATTTACCCCCTGGGTAATTTGTTTTGTTTGTTTGTTTGTTTATTCATTCATTCATTCATTCGTTTAATTTAAATTCAATTAGCCAACATATAGTACATCATTAGTTTCAGACGTAGAGTTAAATAATTCATCAGTTGCGTGTAACACCTGTGAAGCTAATTTAAACTGGGCTTCTGTCCCTTGCAGTCAAGAGTCCTGACAAATGTATGGGCTTTAGTTCACTTGCCTAACTTTGTGTCTTCCCTAACTTGAATAAGTATACTTTCTATGTCTTAACCTTGATTACTAATAAAAAGGTTGAGCAGGATGGGATTTGTTTTCCAAGCTAACAGTTAACATTTTTTGAAGTTGTGATTGTTCAAATCACCATGAACTAACCTACCTTTTATCTTCTACTGTCCACATTTTATTTTTTTGTCTACAAGGGAAGATTAGGGTTTTTTCAAGTGCTTTGCTAAAATCCAGAGACTTTATGCCTTTGACATATTTATAATCTATTCTTTGAGCTACTCTATTAATAAGGGTTAAAGTCAGGTTGGTTCAGTACATTCTTGGTGATACCCTCTTGGTTCTAGTAAAACTATATTCTTTTCTCAAAGTTTACAAAGCATAAATTTATTAATTCAGATTAGATTTCCCCAAGATTCATTTACCATCTAATGAATTCACTTTTTCATCCCTCTTGTGGCAAATTGCACATTTTCCATCCTCAACCTGTTAGCTTTTCTCCTATTTTTAATAATTCCTCAAAACGGCTAAGTGGTAACAGCTGAGTGTTCTCTGAGCACACTGGATGGAATTCTCAGGACCTGGAAACTGGAACTTCTGTGATTTTTAACTATCTAAACTTTTATGTTCCTTTTTATTACCATTGTTCTACTTTTTCCAGATTGAATATTACGTTCTTCTATGGAGAAGACTAGCAACCTGGAACTTCATAGCTCTGCCCTTCTGTCGAAGTGTTAACCTCATGCCACCTTCCCAACTGTCACCTTTCTTTTGCTCCTTCCTCTGGGTGCAAACCCAGCTAAGAAAATCTCTTGTTGCTTATCTCCAGATTTATTTTGAAACCTCATCCCACCCTAAGCTGTAGCCTCCCTTGTTACCATGGACCACTTTAATATTACACCTTGGTCAAGAGTCTTGCCATTTATTTCTTTTGATAATACTCTTAAAAAAATTATTTCAGAATATTCTGTAGAGGTGTGCTTTTTTTTAGATGTCCACACATGTTTTCTATTTGTCGTTAGTATCAGTTATGATAGTTTAGTGAGATTTCATTTTTAAAATAAGTATAAGCTTTCACTTCTGAGCACTGCAATAGCCATAATGGACTTAATTGGGTTAAAAATGGAAAGGCATGAAATAATTAAGTAGCATCAAAAGTCAACTGAACTTATCTGGCAGCATTTTTCAGTCATTCACACAACTCCCACTTATTAAGCACCCACTATGTGCTTCCTCATAGTAATACAGATTTGGATTTGTCCAAAATTAGGTACAATACATCCTGTATCTTAATGCTTTAATAAAGTTGAATGAGTGTGCTCTAACTTCCATTTATTTTTTAGCAGTTTTCATTCATTTTTACAAATCTTCACTAGATCTGTTAAACTTGATCATACTTGAATTGATTCGAGTGTGCAGTTAGGATATTTCTGCTACCTATGTAGAGTCGGATTATTGAATGGCTTTCTAAACTTGAATGACCAGGCTGTGTCCAAATCCAGCTTCTACTCACCAAATGCATTAGGTGGCTGATACTCACGTCATGATATAATCAGGACTACATCTCTGGAAGAAACCTTAAGCCATCTTGTTCAATTCCCTCATTCTGAGGATGAGCAAGCTGAAGGTCTGCGAAGTTGAATAATTTGTCCAAGAATGTACAACTATGTGAGCAAATGACTAGAGGGGTTAGTGTTTTCCCCACTGTGTAGCAGGAATGTTCAAGCTTCCCACAGACTGTGATACAAAATGTCCAAATTTTTTCAATGTCTATATTATAATAATTGAACACCCATCCTTTTGGAGTTCAGTTCCTTCAGTGGGTTCATCCCCTTGTACATTTTTGGGACTCCCCAGGAGATGCTAACATTCTCCCTCAGTCTGTCATCGCTGACGCACGCCCCTCCCCTTCAGCCAGTGACCCCCTGCAGCCTGCCGCCTCTGCTCTAGCCAGATCGCAGTTAGGCAGGAGGTGTGACCTGCCCTCTAAGGATCTCCCTCCTTCCTCAGACTAACCCTTGCTCCCTGGAAGTGCTCTGTGTTAGGAATGGGTCTAGTCTGTCCCTTTAAACTTCCCACTGTGACAGCCGAGACCATGCTATAATATTTTACAAGATTTTTACTGAAGGCTGAGGATGAGAAAGAAATTACAGTGTAGAGAAATTTAAAACCAGATACTGGGTAAGACCCCTCCCAGGATGCACGAGTCTAAGCCCCACTATATACATCCCTTATTGAGGGATTCTTTGCCCTGGCCTTTTCTTATGTCCTATTAGGAGTGATTTTTTTTTTACCCTATCTCTTTCCTCTGGACTTCAAGTTCCCAAATTTCTCAAGTCCCTCATCGAGAAAGGGACATTCCCCTCTTTTAAGATGATGCCCTCCCATCTTGCTTTATATGAAACCATACTTTGGTAATGTCTGCTTTCCTCAGGGAAACCCACAGGATCGGGTCTTCCCCTATGGTCCTGCAACGTAATTGTCTAATGTAAGTCTCAGGTGACTCCTAAGATGGTGCCGCAAGTTGCAGTATATTCTGGACTCCAAGTGTTTGCCATTTTTAAACAGCAGATTTTTAGAGCCTTTATTCTTAAGGGTTTACAAAATCATAAAGTCCTACCTCTGTCACTGTTACCTTACTAGATTAAATATTTCTAACTAACAAAACAGAGGGCAACCAGTAGTACAGAGAGATGCTGATTTGATAAGAATATTCTTTAGATAAAATTATAAATAAAGGGATGGAATATTTAAAAAATGTAGACACATTTTACACTGTTACTATTACATGTGTATAGTCTATGATCGATACCAATAATGTTAGGTACTTATTATTGAGTTCCTACTGGGTGCTAGTTTTGTACTAAGCATCTTACATATGTATGTATGTTTCATATAACACAATAATCCTTTGGAATGCAGGGATCAATAGCTCTGCTTCAAAGAGGAGATTAAAGTTCAGAGATGCTAAGTGATTTGTGCAAGGTCACACAGCCAATAAATAGTGGAGCCAGGATTTGAAAATAGGTCTGGTTGGGCCACAGCTCAGGCAATTTCTGTATTATCACCATTACACTGACAATCCAATCATCATGACAGTCGGGCAGCTATCTTCATTAAGATCCATGCTTTCCAGGGTTCTACTGAGCAGGTGAATGTTGTTCATTCAAATTGAGATGTGCTGTAAATATAAAAGACATACTGGCTTTCTAAGACTTAGTACAAGAGTAGGGAATGTAAAAAAATGGAAGAATTTTTATATTGATTACATGTAAAATGGTAATATTTTAGGCCTATGGATTAATAGCATGTATATTAAAATTAATTCCAGCCATTTCTTTTCATTGTTTTTTAAAAGATTTTATTTATTTAAAGCGAGAGAGAGTGAAGGAGAGTGAGTGGGGGGAGGAGCAGGGGCAGAGGGAGAGAGAGAATGTCAAGCAGACCCCATGCCCAATGCGGGACTCCATCTCATGACTCTGAGATCACCACCTGAGTCAAAATCAAGAGTCAGGTGCTTAACCAACTGAGCCACTGAAATGTGCCCCTCATCATTTTTAATGTGGCACCTAGAAAATTTAAAATTGCATAATTGGTTTACACCATATTTTTATTGAACAACCCTGATCTAGAGGCTTTAGCTTGCTGAAGCTTATGCAGGGATATAACAGTTTTTCTTTTTTCAATTAACAACTTTTAGGGACAGTTCTGGATGAATATAACAATGTACCTAAAATTGCATGGCCTTACTTTAAAAGCAGGAGCTTTTTGTTTTAGGACTTGAATTTTTACACTTACAGGCATGTGCTCATCCTGCTGTTGCAGATGGCTTGTCTTGGTGAAAGAAGCTTCCTGGTAAATGGGAAACTAAGATACACACTGTTAAAGACAATGTCATGGCCATTGGTTTAGAGTGAACACTGGGTTCTAGCAAGTGCACGGCCAGAATGATTGATCGCTAAAATCTGGAGGATTGGAGAGGGGGAGTGCTCATCTGATTTATTTGCCTTCTATTAGCTGTCTTTCCCTAAACTAAGAGAGGAGATGGCCCTTGAGATATTGGCATATAGACTATTTTCAGCATACTTCCTTGCTAGGCATCTGAGAAATGTTTGGGGCCTGTGGCAGGTGACCAGGAGTAGGAAAGTTTCAAGTGTCCTATACATCTCAGAGGGCAGAGGCTGTCAACCCTGACTGCACACAAGAATGAGCCTTTAAAACACATGGTAGCTTCACCTCCACCTCCTCCATCAGCCCTTCTTAGCTCCATGGATCATGGCAATTGTCACCATTGGCTTTCTAACGAGAGCCTGAAAGAAAGCTATTGTTTTTCATGATTTCAAGAAAAGCTGAAGAGACTTTGTTTTGCTGAGATGCCCTTGACCCTGAGAAGAGTGGGGAGCATTGGGATACCGTGCAGTTCTGGCTTAAATCAACCTCTCTAGAGTGATCAAAGACACCCCAAAACAGGTTTAGAATATTAGTTGAGAATTGTGGTTAAGAAAGAGAACCCCGTCCAACACTTCCGTCTTTCCTGGGTCTAGGGAAGGCATGCATGGGTCTGAGTCTTAGGAGCATTTTCTTGACTTCAAATTAAGTTGGCATTTATTTGACCAAGAGTTACAGACACCTGCTCAGCAGCCCAATGCCTAGACCAGCCTGGCCTTTGTCAGCAGTGACTTCCCAAGGAGGAGGATGGTAGCCCACACAGCTTGTCAGATTCCACTCAGTAAAGGTTCAAAGAATATCTCCTTTTTCTTTCTCTCTTTCTTTCCTACTTTCTTTTTTTTTTTTTTTTTTGTTCTCACACCCTGACCTGCAAAATCTTGCACAGCTTTTTCTTGTTCCAGTAGCTGCTCAAGCGTGTAATAAGTTGAGTTCCAGTGAATTGGAACCTCCTGTTTTAGGTGATGTTTCAGCAAGTTGCTTTTCAGCTGGAGCTGGGTCAGGAATATTTTTTTCCACAAACATTGACAGAATGGCTGAAGTGTTCAGATTTTCTGTGTCATCACCAAGATGTTTGTAAGTGTTCCTGTTATGATGCAGAAAATCATTTTTGAGGATGTTCTAAGGGGCAAGGGCGGCACAGCTTACGATGGCCATCTTGCACAGTGCAAGCTGCTTTCTGTGAACGTGCTGAGGGGTGAAAGCGGAGGAGAAGGAGATGTGAGAACATGAGGGAGACTATACAAGGGGGTTCCCGTTTCCTCCACGCACTAAGGGTTGCCTGTGAATTCTAATGAAGTTCTCTCTGTCTAGCAGGTAAAAGTGCCTACAGTAATATCACGAGTTGCTAGCAGAAATGAATTCTGACCCATCTGCGAGAGGTTTTGTTTTCCTCACAGATAAGTTTCTATCCTGACTGCCTTCATCCACTGGGGCAGCTGTAACAAAATACCAGAGACTGGGTGGCTGATAAACCACAGAAATATGTTTACAGTTCTGGAGGCTGGGAAGTCCAGGGTCAAGGCACTGGCAGATTCAGTCTCGTGAGAACCTGCTTCCTGGTCTGTAGATGGGCCATGTTCTCACTGTGTCCTCATGTGGCCCAAAGGGGAGAGGAAGCTCTCTGGAGCCTCTTTTATAAGGGCACTGATCTCATTTGTGAAGGATCCACCCTCATTACCTATCTCCTCCCAAAGGACCTACCTCCAGGTACCATCACCTTAGAGATTAGGAGTTCAACATATGAATTTGGGGGGAACACAAACAGTCAGACCACAGCACTGACTACTGCATCATTTGGTTCTGTTGATACAATTTATCCAAGCTACTACCTATTCAAAAAGAATGCACCAGACTCAAGGGGAGTTATTTATCACTTTGACAAGGGCAGTATGTTACATCTAATCTGCTCATTGATTTTTTTCTAAAAAAAATAATGTTTTGGTGAAGGCATTCAGAGGACCTTTAGTCTCTGGCTACACGATCTAGATAAAAAGGTTTGGAGACGGTTGGAGCAGGAGTCCTGAGGCACAGGTTTGGGTAGAGAGTGTGGGACACAGAGAGTGAAACAGGAGTGGAGAGAAAAGGGGTAGAGGGGACAGGAACAATCCAAGTGTGAAAGCCAGAGTGGGTAAGCAGACTGGAGAAAGGCATACATCAAAGAGAGGTCATTGGAGAGGATGAGAGGAGAAGAGGAGATAAGGAAAGAGGAAGGAAAAAAAGGTGGAGGAAAAGTAATAAGCAAAAACAATGAAAGGGCAAATAAAGCAAGCATGTGGTCAGGCACTAGGATCTCCAGCTGTTGACTGGATTTTTCCATCCCGCTGAGAAGTCTTCTTATGCACTCTGCCTCTCGGCTGTAGGGTCTGAACCTGGACCACACCGCCTGGCCCTGGCTGCTTTGAGGCCGGCTGGTGTGCACCTGGAGACTTCTTCGTTCATGAATCCAAATGTTCCTACCTTTGGGTTTTTAGAGGAGCCCTCCTTCAGACACAGTTCTTTCACGGCCAGGGCCAGCAGGACGGAAGGGGCCTCAGCAAGCCCGAACCCCCATCCGTGGGTAAGTCGTTCACTGGACCCCAGCTGGCTCCCTTGAATCTTGAGCACAGCTGTTGAGATGACAGATTACAGTTCAGTCTGAAGGCTTCGTATCTGTGACCTGGCTAGGTGATGTCCTAGTCTACCCTGAGATAGCTACCCCTTCTGGGACCTCATCTTAAAGAAGTTGGTGTGGCTAGTCTTTTCGCAGTTGCAGAGAAGAATTGTCTTATCCTCTACATTCATGAAAACACACCCAACTAACCAGCCTCAGCCCCAACACCTGGAATGCCACATGGAGGGTATTGCCCTCCGTATCCTTGAGTGTTGGTAGAACACATCGGGCTATCTAGGCTGTGTGTATGTGTGCACGTGTGCACGCACACGCATGCAGGAAGGCACACATTTCTCCAACAAAAAATTTTTCCTACACAGTCCCCACTGACTTATCTGCGAGGGGGCAATGGCCTGACCAGTTGACTTTGGTGAATCTATAGCAGCAGTCATTGCCATGCTTCCCATTATTCTTTGTTCCCGAAGAAGTGGTGAAAAGGCTGAATTCTGTGCTAACCTATGATGAGTTCTGATTTTTCTCCATTGCTCTTTTGCTGACCAGCTGCCACAGCCATGCCCCCTATGTCTGGGTTTCTGGGGTTTTCAGCAGGGTGGAAAATGTGCCAACAGCAGTGTTCGCGGACTTCACTCCATTACTGCTCCAGGTCAACCAGCAACGATCAGATTCCATGGGAATGACAAATGATGTCTGTGGTAGGCAGAATTCTAAGAGGACCCTCAATGGCCCATGCCCTCGAGTATGAGCAGGACCTGTGACTTGCTTCTAACTAATAAAAGATGGCAGAAGTGATGGGACACTGCTGTCATAACTAGGTTGCTTTCCATGGCAAAGGTGAAGGGATTCTGCCGATGTAATTAACCTCTCTATTCAGTTGACTTCATGTTAAAAGGGGGATTATCCTGGGTGGGCCTGACCTAATCAGGCAAACCCTTGGAAAGAAGATCTAGAGGTCAGAGATGGAAGAAAGGAGTCTCTCTCCTCCTGGCCTTGAAGAAGTAAGCCACTGTGAGTTCTATAGCTTCAAGATGATGAATTGTTGACAAGCACTTGAGCTTGGAAGGAGCCCCTGACCCTCAGATGAGATGCCAGGCTTGGCTGAAATCTTAATTGCAGCCTTGAGCAGAGAGCCCACAACCCAAGAGTCACACCCAACCTCCTGACCCATAAAAGCTGTAAGAAAATAAATGTGTGGGGGCGCCTGGGTGGCTCAGTCGTTAAGCGTCTGCCTTCAGCTCAGGTCATGATCCCAGGGTCCTGGGATCGAGTCCCACGTCGGGCTCCCTGCTCAGCAGGAAGCCTGCTTCTCCCTCTCCCACTCCCCCTGCTTGTGTTCCCTCTCTCGCTGTATCTCTATCAAATAAGTAAATAAAGTCTTTAAAAAAAAAAAAGAAAATAAATGTGTGTTGTTTTGAGCCAGTAAGTTTGAAGTAATTTGTTACACAGCAATAGAAAATGAATACAGCATTTCCTAAGGAAGAGAGTGAAGGTCTCCTTAGACTAACATGTACAGTAACCACCATTTGTGACTAATAATAACTAATATATTGAGCACTTACTCATCAGACTGTGCTCGGGGCTTTATGTATATTATCTCCAATTCTCACAACCACTCAGCAAGGCAGAGCTTATTTTATAGGTGAAGAAATGGAGACTTAGCAATATGCATCAATTTCCCCAAAATGGAGGAGTCATGGTTCAAACTGAGCTTTCTCTGGCTGAGAAGCCTGAGCTTTCCCTGCACACCACACTACACCACGCAGACACCACAAATACTTATTTTTTTAAGATTATTTACTTGAGAGAGAGAGCAGAGAGTTTGGGGGAGGGGCAGAAGGAGAGGGAGAAGCAGACTTCCTACTGAGCAGGGAGCCCGATGTGGGGCTCGATCCCAGGACCCTGGGACCGTGACCAGAGCCGAAGGCAGACGCTTAATGACTGAGCCACCCAGGCGCCCCACAAATACCTGTTGAATGTCTGTGGTGTGCCGGCCCCTGTTGCAGGTGCTGGCACTCCAGTAAGAGACAACAGAAGCTAGAGCTTCCACTTTAGCTGGGACTGTGGATAACAAACAGAAATGTGTGATGGAGCATCAGCATCCGCCACCTGCTTTGTGGAGAGCGCCCGTGGAGGTGGGCGGGGCCAGGAGCGCACGCTGGAAGTCTCTGCGGGGGGGGGGGGGAGGTGGTGGCTTGAGTGTACTCCTGGCGGTGGGTGCAGAACTACTCAGGAAGGCCTGACGTGGAGTCACCGACTGGTGTTGCTGCGGAAGGCTGTCACGAGCAGCTTCGAGAAATCTGTCAAAGCTGTGACTTCTGGCTGAGAGGACAGGGGTCATGGCTGACATCAAAGCGGATGCAGCCCCCTCACCCTTAGTCCCACGCACAGGGATCCTGTCCGCCCAGAGATCGAGCGCACAGGCAGGGCTCAGCAGCTCCCGGCCTCCAGGTGTTTGCTTGGTGGGAACTGTTCACAAACCTGAAATCCAGTTTGGATTGAAGCAATTTCCCCAGTAGCAGAAATCAAGGTGCAGGTTTCTATTCCAACAACTGAACAACCGTGTGACACCCTGCTACCTTCGGTAGAGGAATATTCAAAAATGAATATCTAATAAAAACGAAACCGCAGCGATCCCACTCCATGCCAGTGTAACCAGGTTCCAGATTTCGGCTAGGACCAAGAAAGGAAAGAAGGGCACAGGATGAAGCTTCAACAAATGGCTCGTTATCCTTCGGTCCCTTCATTTTTAACTAAACGTGGCCAGGCTGTCTTTTTAGCGCAGACCCTGCCGTCCTTTGCCACACCTTTGTAGCCCAGATATTCTGTCGCAGAAATGCCACCTTACTGTAACACAAAAGGAGAAGGCTTCCTAACTTTGGAGCCACGTGGAGTGCGGTGAGGGACCGCAGGGTTTGTGCAATCCCAGCATTCCCTGGTCCCGCCTGCGTCTCTGCAGGGGTGCTCCTGTGCCCGGGAAGTTTCTCTCTTCTGTGGTCTCCCTTCGATCTGTGCTGGTTCTAATTGTGACAGAGTGCTTCCTTATGCTGAGCTGTCGTTCTGTGATTGCCACTCATCCCTCCTGCTTCTTTCTTTGCAAGACAACTCTTACAAACTAAAGAGTAGAAAAACAGTACTATTTTTGCTCTCACATCTGAATCCCGTTTTTGTTTACAAACCAGGAAACCTTTGAAAGCGTGTGGAAGAGGAATGATTAAGGTCGGTGTTAAATGCTTAAGTTCCCCAATTGCCTTAGAAGTCTCCTCAAATTAAATCCAATCTGTGGTGTTAAATGACAGCAAAAGGAGCTTAGATCAGTCAAAGGGAGCTGGGATGGATTTTATTTTTCACTCCCAAGGTGGTTGTCAGCTAATATTGTTCCCGAGGTGAGCTTAGGTCACTGCTGGAAGTTTACGTTCAGGGTTCCCAAGCAAAAATTTTTGTTGAAAGAAACCCTTTCCCTTTTGTGAAATATAAAATAAACAGACATCCCACAGAGATGGACCTCCTCCTTCGCCAGCCTGTCTACAGTGCAGGAGCTGCTGGGACCGAATTTGCTCCAATGGTTCCGATAGGTGTTGCCAAGAAAAGTGTAGATTGATTAGAACAGCAATTGATGGAAGTGAAATTTTGCTGGGGAGGGGTCCAGGAAAAGAACCTATCTGTAGAAGGAGAGGAGAGGGATCATATTCATAAGGATTTTTCTCCTCTTAATTTATGGCCATTTCCAAAAAATTACAACTTACTTCAATAAAAAATGGGACAGATAATATTACATATACTTAGGTATGTGTGTGGAAATAGGTGTGTGTGTTAGTCATATACATTATATGATGGAGTTGGTGGGATGGCAGTGCTGTATTTAGGACTAGGTTTTTTTTTTTTTTTTTAAAGATTTTATTTATTTATTTGCGAGAGACAATGAGAGACAGACAGCACGAGAGGGAGGAGGGTCAGAGGGAGAAGCAGACTCCCCGCCGAGCAGGGAGCCCAATGCAGGACTCGATCCCGGGACTCCAGGATCATGACCTGAGCCGAAGGCAGTCGCTTAACCGACTGAGCCACCCAGGCGCCCTAGGACTAGGTTTTTTTGATTAACCAAATGACAATGTTTTCATAAAACAGACTCAATGGCATTTTGTATATTTAATCTTTTCTTTTAGGAAAATCTGGGTATTAAGTCACCATATACGGTCACACATTTTTTTTTTAAGATTTTATTTGTTTATTTGACAGAGAGAGACAAAGCGAGAGAGGGAACACAAGCAGGGGGAGTGGGAGAGGGAGAAGCAGGCTTCTTGCGGAGCAGGGAGCCCGATGTGGGGCTCGATCCCAGGACCCTGGGATCATGACCTGAGCTGAAGACAGACGCTTAACGACTGAGCCACCCAGGCACCCCACGGTCACATATTTTAAACCTCATGTTTTATATGTTCGAACGACCAGTAGGACGTGGCAGAGCGATATCCATTCTTTTAAACCCTGCTAGACCCGAAACAGAGGCATTCTCCCTTCATGAGGAATTGGTGTGTGTGTCAATTGTCCTACTTACCTTGACCTTCATGTTAGGTGAGGCTTTTATTGCCATTTAAACAAAGATGCTGAGGATAAACCATTTATCTTCAAGGAGCTTAAGAGGAACCATAAGGCAAAGTATTTTGCCCTCAATATAAATGTATCTCTCTGACAATTTATTGGCAGATGTATCTAGGTGACAATAGATTTCTAAATTGAATATTCTGCCTGAGGAATGGCCTCTGATGTGCATTAAGACTTGTATTGTAATAACCACACCTCTCAATTTGTGCGGATATACTCTCCTGATTATATTATGCATCAATCTTTAGGACAATTGTAAGACTGTAGTAGCCTGCTAGCTGAGCAGTCAGAGCAAATGGATGTTTCTTGGCACAAACCTGACTAGTTAGTCAAGGGAACTCTTTTAAGGCATCTGGGAGGGATATATCTACTGCTTTTTAAAAGTAGTCTTAAAAAGACTCTAGTTTTTTTCTCTAAGTGCCACATTCATTTAAGACATTTATTGCTCCTCGTTTTAGTTTCTGGGTCTTGTTGTTCTTGTTGTGTGAAAGAAATGACAGAAATGCATAGATGACGGATAGGTGCAGACACATTGTTTGGGGGACCCCTTCTGACCCCAGTACTAGGTTCCTCTCTCCCTCCTTCCTTCTTTCCCAGATACTCCTAAGCACCTCACAAGTGTCAGTTGCTGTGCTAGGTGCTGGATGGTATCCAGTGGCAAACAAAGCTAATACAGCCCCTGCCCTCTCTGAGCTTACAAAAGTGTGTGATGCCAGTTTGACTTGGCTGGCCTTTCTCTCTCTCTGTCTAAAGCTATCTTCAAGCGTCGGACCTCACAGCCATTAAAATAAACCTGACTTATAACTGGACTCCACTGGATTATCTCATATGCCTGTATGCTAGTATGGGAATGGGTTGATGTGTTTCTCTTTCAGAAATCACGTTTGTATTTTTGTCAAGACTAGTCCTGCTTTGAAGAATGGTTAGACTGGCAGTAGGACATCCGAAGTTTAGTATTGGAAGCCTAAGCCTAGTCCTTTAGGTGCTTAGCTAACGACCATAAAATGACTGTTAAATCCCAAGAAAACACTTGAGTACCCTTGAAATATGTTCCATTTTTGACTAATTGCTTTATTTTTGATAATTCCATTTTATCTCCATAATTGATTTATTGACCGTACTGCTTTGTTTCACGTTTAAGTGGTTTCTATAGAATTTACAGTCAACTTCTTTAACTTACCACAGTCTGTCTTCATATAATCCTACAGCACTTCATGTAGACTATGAGAACCTAACAACATATTTCGATTTTCCCCTCACACCTTTTGTGATATTGTTGTCATACATGTTATCTCTATGTATGTTACATACCCCATTAGATGTTTTTGTTTCCCACAAAGTTATAATTTCATGTGCTCTTCATTCCTTGTATAGATCCAAATCTCGGTCTAGTTTAATATGTTTTTGCCTGAAAAACTAAACAATTTTCTTGTGGCACAGCCGTGCTTATGATGAATTCTCTCACCTTCTGTTTTTCTGAGAAATTCTTTATTTCACCTTTATTTTTGAAAGACGTTTTCACTGGCTATAGACCTCTTTGTAGAAGTCTAGAGTGATAGTGTTTCCTTGATGTCTTTCCATCATCTTCTGGCTTGCACAGTTTCTGACAAGAAGTCTGCTTTCATTCTCTGTCTCTTCTGTATATGATGTGCTGGTTTTTTTTTTCTCTGCTTGATTTGTAAGATTTTTTTCCTCTTCATTGCTGGTTTTCAGTTATTTGTGATATGATTTAACTATGGTGTGGTATTCTGCCTGGGGCTCATCATACTTATTGCATCTGGAAGTCTTTAACTGTTCATCACATTGGAAAAATTTGGCCATTATTCCTTCTCTTCTTTTCAAACATCTTCATCCATTTGCCCTTTCCTTTTGGAATACCAATTACATGCAGTTTAGACCATTTGATATTGTCCTACAGGCCACTGAGACCAGGTGTTATTCACCATTTTTTCTTTTTTTCTTTCCATGTACTTCATTTTAGATAGCTTCTATTATTGTCTTCAAGTTTACTAATCTTTCTTCTCCAGTATTTAACCTTGCTGTCAATTTCTTCCAGTGTATTTGTTTCATTTTATACACAATATTTTTCATTTTTGGAAGTTCCAGTTGGGTATTTTTATAGTTTTCATTTCTTTCCTTTTTATGTTCATGGTTTTTTTAAAATCTCCTTGAGCATGTGGAGCATTTTTAGAACAACTGTTTTAATTCCATTTAAATAACTGTGCTAATATCTGTCATTTCTGGGTCTGTTTCCTTTGAGTGATTTTTCTTGTGGTTATGGGTCCATTTTTCTTTCTTCCTGTGTATCTAGTCATTTTTATTCAATGCTGGATATTGCAGATTTTATGTTGCTGTGCATCATATCTCATTATATTCCTTTAAAGAGTGATTGGCTTTGTTTGGACACACATATAAGCTAGCTTGGATAAGTGGGTATTTTCAAGACTTGTTTTTAAACTTGATTAGGTAAGTCCACAAGTAATCATTATTACAGGGTTAATTTATCCCACTTCTAAGTTGCGGACTTTCTGAGGGAAGTCAGTGAATTCTCAACCCTGTGTGAATTCTGGGTTTTATTCATCTTCTAGCTACCCAATAATTGCTCTCTCCTTTGAAGTTATTCTTTGCTGATCTCATGGGGTAGTGACCTATGCATGAGCAGATCAATCAAAGCTTTAGGGGGACTCCTATACAGATTTCTGGAACTCTTTCTCTGTGTACTTTCCTTTACCCTGAGTTCTAGCTGCTTTGGTTTTCCTGAACTCTGGTCAGTGTTCCTTCAACTCAGTAAGAACTTTAGGCTTTGTTTGAGTTTTCATTCCCTGGCCTGAAAACTGCCTCCAGGTTCTGAGCTGGGAAAACTGTAAGGCTTATCTAGCTTTTTCTTTCTTGTATCTTTTTTCTCATGGGTCACAGTTTTTCATTGTCTCTGTTCAACAAAACATATATTTTGTTTTAATTTCTGTTGTTTATGGTAAGAGGACAATTTCTATAGCAATTACTACTTTGGGTGGGGGAGGAAAAATATATATTGCATTTTAAAACCTGTGGCAGATGGTGATTAGCTGTGGCAAAAAATAACCATTTTACTTTTTGCCACATATAACAGGACATGATAATACAAGTTTTAGTAAAGACCCTAAGAAGATAGATATCAAATGTCAATAAGAGTCAGAAGACAGATTTCTCTGGAGAATATGATAAAAATGAAATAGCTAAAACCCAGTTATATGACTCTTAAGATCTTCATCCATGCAGTGGGTATATAGGAATATATAGTAGAAATTGGAAGAGGTTCTTTTGAGGGACTTCTCCAAGGAAGCTCATGCTATACTGTGATCCTAGCTTCACCAGTGAGAAAGGTAGAGGATAGCTCCCCCTCACTCAGCCTTGTGAGCAGCTTTAATGTGACCCATTTTAGAGATTGATATGTATTTTCTGAGCTTGGGGAGACATATGAACCATCTGAGAAATTTAAAGCATGAGGAAAGGGCTTGGTAACTGCTGATGGACAGGCCCAAGGAGAGATGGTTATATTGCAAGACCTGTTTTCTCAGAATTTTCCAGGGTAAAGAATGCACAAATGCTTCCTGTGGGCCAGATGTGGGATACTCATGAGAAAATGGAAATGAGGGAGAATTTAACAGAAGACTGAAGTTTTGACTATATCAGGGGACTGAGCATTCTAATTACAAATTGAGACATTGTGACATAAGTGATGAGAAAAAGTCTGCCTGCCTGAGTTTTGTTTTTGTTTGTTTGTTTGTTTGTTTATGTTTAGAGGAAGAACTAGCACCAGTGAACAAGTTTAAGAGATCAGTGGAAAGCAAAACAAAGTTTCTATAACCAGTGGGGTGTCCTTATTCTACATACCCAACAACAGAACCCCAAGTTTATAAAGACTGTCAATGTGCCCAGTCCTAAGGGATGATTCAACTCCATTTCACAGACAGCCTCTTTTCCAGACTACATTGAAGATTGAGAGAGGCTAGGGAACATAGCTCAGTTCCAAATAATGAGTAGTACAAGAAAGTCTGCTTGGAAGTTACTGGAAAATTATTGCTTCTTGATAAAAGGGGAGGATGAGCGAGGGAATATCACTGGCAACACCTCCTGCCTTTCCTTCCTGATTTGAATGTGAATTGTGTTCAGAGCAGTGGCAGCCATTTTGTGACTCTGGGATAGTAAGTCTAAGGACAAAAGGTTTGCATGTTGAAGCTGGCAGGAGGGGTGACTGCAAAGTTGAGTTCTTGGTATAAGAGTGGAATCAGTGCTGGTAAGCTCAACCTCCTCATGCAGAAGAGGGTTCAGTGAAGATCCAAGGTCTCATGCTCAGTGGCGGCAGCAGTGGAGCTTAATTTCCTATTAGACTAGTTCAAGGCTTTGTTTGGGATATGTTTCCTGAAAAGTAGCCTCAAGCTTTATTTTCCACTCCCTCTGCCATTCTGCAAGTTATTCAATATCCTTATCGTAATATAACCTTCTCAGTAATCAACAAGGATCAACTTCTTTCACTTGCAGTTAAAAACCTTGACTCGATACAGAGTGCTTAGAATTTCTCATATTTTGGCCATTTGAGTCAGAAGCCAAGTATTTTACCTGTGTTACAAAGAGTGATGACTCAGGACCAGAAATCTGGCTAACCTTCCTGGTGTGTAGGGAGCTTAGGTGTTAAACTAAATCAGCAGCAGCAGTAATGTCAGGAAAACCATCTCTTTGAAATGTCTCAAGAGAGAAGAAATGATAAATGGCTCTTCTGTTTATTGTTTGGCTAATTTTGAGTGTGCATGGCCATCGGCAGCTGTTGCAGTGGTCTCAAGTTCTAAACGATGTGTCCAGTGCAACCCAGACTATTTCCCCTTTTTGGGGTAGTTCATTTTACCATGGAACATAATCTTTTTTATTCTTTTTAATTGAAGTGTCGTTGACATACAATATTATATTAGTTTCACGTGTATAGTGATTCAACCTTTATATACATTATGAAGTGATACCACAACACATCTAGCTACCATCTGTCACCATACAAAGTTGTTACAATATTATTACCTATATTCCCTATGCTGTACATTGCATCCCCATGTCTTATTTATTTTATAACTGGAAGTTTGTGACTTTTAATGCCCTTCCGCTATTTTGCCCACCCCCCTCCCCCACCTCTCCTCCACCTCTGGCAACCACCGGATTGTTCGCTGTATTTATGAGTCTGTTTCTGTTTTGTTTTGTTTGTTCATTTGTTTCCTTTTTTAGATTCCACATATAAGTCCAATTACACAGTATTTGTCTTTCTCTGTCTGGCTTGTTTCATTTAGTATAATACCCTCTAGGTCCATCCATGTTGCTGCAAATAGCAGGAGTTTTTTTTTTTTTTATAGCTGAGTAATATTCCATGATATATATCTATGTGTATATATATATGTATATATATAACTGTTATACTATATGTATATATGTTATACTATATATATTATACTATTTTCCATAGTGGCTGCACCATTTTGCATTCCCACCAACAGTACACATAGGTTCACTGTGACAAGGTTCTCCACATCCTCGCCGGCAGTTGTTATTTCTTGTCTTTTTGATAATAACAATTCCGACAGGTGTGAGATGATATCTCATTGTAGTTTTGATTTGTGTTTTCCTGATGATGAGTGGTGTTGAACATCTTTTCACCTGTCTGTTGGCCATCTGTATGTCTTCTTTGGAGAAATGTCTATTCAGGTCCTCTGTCCATGTTTTAATTGGATTTTTTTTTTGTTTTTTTGTTTTTTTTATAATGAGTTGTTTGAGTTCTTTATATATTTTGATTAACCCCTTACCAGTTATATCATTTGCAAATATCTTCTCTCATTGAATAGGTTGCCTTTTTGTCTTGTTGATGGTTTCCTTCGTTGTGCAAACCTTTTTTGTTTTGTGTAGTCCCATTTGTTTATTTTTTTGTCTTGCTGCCCTTGCCTGCGGACAGATTAAAAAAATACTGCTCAGAACAATGATGGAAGGTCATCTTTTAAGTTTATAGGGTAACATGATTAACATGGCCCTTGTCGTATTTGCCCGTGCTGCAACTCTGCCTTTGCCATACTTGTGAATCATAGTTTTGCTTGTGAATTTATTTGTAAATCTTCCTTCTTACAAGCTAGTGAAAATTGCTGAACTGTCCTAACATTTGTTGAGTGTGGAGCCCAGAGATGCTCTCTTGGCAGTTGGCCAGTAGTCAGATCATCACCATCCTGGACAGTTGATAAGTGGCAGGGCTCAGATGGCCATCTAGCAAGTGATGGGGACAGGAAGGCCAGCACCAATGGAGGCAGTGGGGAGACTCAGAGTTGAACCAAGCCCCCCGTATCAGAGACGCTCTTCTGCTCAGGGCCCTCAGGGGCCACCCGTGACGGGTGCTTTCCAAAACTCTGGGCATGTTGGTGCGGTCCTTTTGGCTGTGAGGTGGTAGGTTTAAAAATAGAGTGTGGTATTATGGAGGGAGGCCCTTGATGCTGCGGGGCTCACAAAGCCGCCCCGCTGGGATGATCTCAGTACCACGTCCTGGGCTTCACCGGCGATTGCCTGTGCGTTTTATTGTTTATTGTTGTCGCTGAAGTGGTTTGCTTTCTTTTCCTTCACACATTACTGAATTGTCTGAGCATGGCATTTGGAATAAGCCCTCAATATACTTCCTGTTAGTGAGGGAGGTTTTTTTTTTTTTTTAATGCTATTGAAATTATAGGCCAGAACAATAGGGTAACGTTCATACACTGAGGCCCCATTAAATTATTATTTTTTAATAGTGGAAATGTTTCTGCAATTGACTGTTACAATGTATACATGCTGAGTATTCACTGTATTATTACTTTTGGCAGCGGGAGGGGCTGAGAAAATGGAATAAAACGGTTCCAAAACCTCAGCAGCACATGATGGGGGCACTAAACACATATTTAAAAAAAAAAAGTCTAGAAAATATAGTGGTGAGGGCTTATCTGAGAAAGTTCACTTTGGAAGTAACATGGTGACTAAATTATTATTATTGACACAAAAGTGGTGTAAGAGAAAAACTCACATTCTTGGTGCTTACAAATGTTGGCTGATTTCTATTCAGAGGTCAGCCTCTTTCCTTCTTTGTCCATATTTCAGAGTTTGCTTGCTCTAGTTAATGACTTTAAAATAGTAAACTCTTCTGGAATAGGTACCCTTGGGTCAGTGGCACCTGTTTAAGACAGGAAGAAACTGACAAAGATCAAAGCCCTGACCCAACCTCATAAGACCGTGGGCTGTATGTCCTGGCATCCGTGGCTGTCCCTGATTGGGATCATCTCCCATTGCTCCCCAGTGGGAGTGCTCAGTCTGATAAATCACAGGCTGCCCCTCCAGGCACCAGAGGGGGGACAGGGAGGCCAGATGGAAGGAAGCAGGCACGGCCCTCTGTCACCACTGGCCGGCTGCCATCACCCGGACACTCTGCACTCCTTGCTGAGGGAATGTCACTGTCCTGCCTGCATGACGGGCTGGCCATCCTCGGAGCCCTCCCAAGCAAGATGCAACACTGCGCCATGTTGTCATGGTTACTTAGCCATTTCCCCAGAGTTGTGACATCAGTGTCTCCAAGGGGCATGAGCTCTACCTCATGCATATGCATGTGCTAGGCAGGGGCCTTGCCACATCTGAGCTTCTTGCAGTATTTTTCGTAGAAAATGGAGAAGGAGAGAAAGGTGACACAGAGAATATGGAAGTGAAAAAGACAGGGGGGCACATTATTAAATGAACGAACGGGGTGCCCGCTGGCTGGACTGGGGAACACACAAAGGGTTAATGCTGTGTTGGGATCCCTGGCTTTAAATTAACCATCTGCTCGGTCACACCAGGCTCCCACTCGCATTTTCAGAGCTTTATACTTTTCAGATGACTTTCACCAGACAACATCATATTTTACTCTCCCGACTACCTATGATGCAGATGTGGCCGGGAGACCATCAATGTGCATCAGACGAGGAACCCCAAACCAGAGCTGGGCACGTTGGGAAGTTCACCCACTCTGTGTTGGGGCGCACACCAGAGGCCGATCCTCTAAACTCCTGGCTCAAGTTTCGTTTCTGTTTCTGCCGTCTCCAACCCCTTCCACCTGATAACTTCCAGAAATCAGAGATGTTTCGGGGACAGTGGTAAAGGACGATCTCCACTAGGCTGTGAGTTCTTCCCGGGCAAGCATGGCGTCTGAGTCCTTTCTGTACCTTACAGCACCTCCCACGTGGCAGGCCCTTAATGAGTACTGAACTGAGGAACGGTTCATGTCCGAGGGAGCCCTGCGTTTCATAAAAAGCCAGACAATCTCCTGCTCTGCATTGCAAAGGTACCAATGCCAAGTAAGAAGTTAACATTTTCCAAAATAAAAGAGGGTTGTTTCAAGAAGAGGCCATCTGGGGGGCCCCCTCCAGTGAATGCAATGCAAATTGAAGTGGGCGGCCCCCCACCGCCTGGACTGATAACCCGTGTCACAGAGTTTCCGTGGCTGTGGCAGTTGCCCAAACTCCCCCCCCCCCCCCCCCCCCCCCCCCCGTGAACAGAGCAGGAGCCCTGTGCTCAGGTGCAGGCAGCGACAGAGGGAGCAGAAAACCCAGTAGGTACAAGATTACTTAGTGCCATGTAATTGTCACATCAAGGAAATCCTGCACTTTGTCCCAAGTTATTTAACAGTTGAAGTGACTAAGCGGGAACCATGAGAAGTGAACTAAACCAGGGATGTTTCCTAAGTTAATGGCACGCAGAGTATCGTTCCTTGGAGAATTCACTCCGCTGATGTGAGGGCAGCTGTGGCATCCAGGCCACCAAGGAGCCCCGTGCCGTGAGGTTGGGGATGCTGCATCTGGGCAATTCCCTGCTCAGAGGATGGATTTGTAACAGACAGGTGGTGTTTGTTGCCGTCGGGCGTCTGAATTAGCGCAAGCGCTAGCAGGTGTCTGTGGCAGAGATTCTGGGGTTGAGAGGTGTGTCTCTTCTCCCACGACATTCTCCTTGGGAGAGTCCATGCTAGGGGAGGAAGAGTTCGGGCTTCCTGTCTTTCCTACGAGGATGGCAGATGAGCTATCTTTTTTTTGTGGCCTTTATTTCTAAACCCCAAATGAAGCTGGAACAAGGCCGGGCCTGCCTAACATTGCTGCATAACAAACTACCGCAACATTTAGTAACTTAAAACAACCACCAATTTATCATACCTTGTGATTTTGTGACCAAGAATTCAGGCAGGGCTTGACTGTGTAATTCTCTTGCTCAAGTGGCATTGATTGAGGCCACTTGGTGACCTTCGGCAGGTGGGGACAGAAGCTTCACTCCAGGGCCTGGGAACTTCCAGCAACGGCTGGAAGGCTGGGCTCAGTGGAAGGTGTTGACCTGAGCCTCCACGTGTCACCTCCCAGCTTGGCCGTGTCAGGGTTGCTGGATATTTCTCATGGTGGCTCAGAGCTCCTGGAATGAGTGTTTCAAAAGACCAAGGAGGATGCTGTAAGTCTTATAATCTGGGCTTGGAAATCCAAGAACATCACTTCTGCTACATTTTACTTGTTCAAGAAATTCACTAAGCCCAGCCCAGTTCAAGAGGAGGGGACTACACTCCATCTCTGAATTGGAGGGTTAGCAAAAATGTGCAGGTGTCTCTAATCCAGCACCTGTGTTCACTTGCTTGGTACTTGAGAGAATCCATATTTGTGGTTGGCATCAAGAGAGTTCACGAAAGAGGCAACTTTTTTGGGGTTCTCTTCTGGCTATGCTAGTTCTGTGTCTCTCTTGCTTTCTTCACTTTTGTCCTTCTCCTTCCCCCACATCCTGTGTCTGCTTGCCGAGCGCCTTTGCCCACTTCTCCAGCTGCCAGACTGGAGAGCGATCCTGTTAAGGAGCTAGCAGTTGCTCTATTAGGTATGACCCTTCCCAGAAGTGCTCTTCAAACCCAAAGGAATGAATCTCTAATGCTAGAATTTTATGTACTGTTTGATAAAATCTTTCCAGGCAAGAAAGCACTTTGTGTTCTCCTCAAATTCCACTGGGTAGGTGCCCTCTTACTGTCCTGTCTTTACCATGGTGTTTTTAATTGGAGAGAGGGAGATAGTAAAGGACTGGTCAGTGTGTGTCTGAGTAAGGAGCCAGGCAAGGGGCCAGATCCCTCCCCTCCCCACCCGCTCTGGGCTCTGCCCTCTCTGGCTCCCCTTAGGCCCTCTGTGTAGGTAGCTCTGCTCAGGTGGTCCTGCATTTTCTGTCCTGACTTGCACTTAGGACATTTCTCCAATTCATTCTGTCACTGCATACCACATTACCACAACTAGAGCAGTTTAAGACAACCTCCCCGCTGTGGTATGGGTCGGAAGGCCAAGTGGGCTTGACTGGATCCTCAGCTCAAGGCCTCCGGAGACTGAAATCAAAGTGCTGTCTGGCCTGGGCTCCTGTCTGGAGGCTCTGGGGAAGAATCTGCTTCCAAGCTCATTCAGGTTGCTGGTAAGATCCAGTTCCTTGCAATTGTGGGACTAAGGGCCCCTTTTCCTTGACATGTGGCCCCTCTATCTTCAAAGCCAGCAATGGCAAGTTGTGTCCTTGTCTTGCTTCAGATTTCTCTGACTTCCTCTTCTGTCTTTGTTTTGAAGGGCTCCTTTGATGACATTGGGCCCACCTAGATAATCCAGAATAACCTACCTATTTTAGGGTCTAATCTTAATTCCACCTGCAAAGCCCCTTTGCCTAAGCGTTATTATCACATTCACCAGTTTTCGGATTAGGCTGTGGATGCCTTTGAAGGGCTATTATTCTGCTCACCACATCTTTCATTTGAGTGTATATTGCTGAAATAGTGGAATATTGACTTGCTTGAAATCGTGCTTTCTCACAAAGGACAAAATATACAGTAATTTTGTCATATATGTTCACCAGTCAGAAGTTGAAGGTTAAGAAAGGCTAGAACCTTTTCAAATGATTGCACTGCAATTCTGAGCTAGATTTGGAGAGGAGCCAGTTGATTTTTCTTTCTCTGGAAGAGTCAGAGATGAGCATTTTTGAGAAGGATGGAAAACTGTTCACAACATAAATGACAATTAACAGAAACTGTGACATCATCACTTGGTAAACCCCTACCCAGATCACATGTCACCTCCTTCTGGGAAAATGCCCCAGACTTCTCTAGATAGATTTAAGAGCTGTTGCCATGGTGCTTTGTGCGTAAGTCTTACGGCAGATCGTCCATGGCTCTGACAACCTGTGTTTGTAGATGATTCCTTCACCAAACTGTTGTTTCCATCTCTGTTTTCCTGGCTTCTAGCACAGTGCCTGGTGCATGCTCATCAGTGTCTGGATAGAGCTGTATGACAGCATGAGCTTAGGACAGACCTCTCACCCCTGTCTGTCACTTGGAGGGGAGACCGGTGTTGTGGAGAACCAGCAACTGGCAACTGGCTGCATAGATGCTTGGATTATAAAGAGATATGTGGAGAAGGGATGGAACCAATCTCACTATACCGAGCTGTGCCAAAGCCACGTTCATTCATTCAGCAAGAGCAATGCCGCCCCTTCCTATGGGGCAGCCCTTGAGTCAGACAGCAGTGATAGACGTGTGAGTAAGTCCAGTCCCTGCCCTGAGCAAAGGGAAGTCCAGCGTGTCTCAGTCTAGGAAACAGTGAATAAAAGATTCATACTCAATTGTTTCTCTCTTTTTTTTTTTTTACTTTTTATTGAATAAAACACATGTACAGAAAATTGCACAAATTTTAAGTGTAGAGCTCGATGCGTTTTCACAAACCGAGCAGCCCATCTAAGCAACGATGAGATCGGGCAACAGAACATTACCCAAACAGTGGTGTGTCTGTTTTTCCCATTCCTGCAGTGATTATTTTACACTGCCCAGACGGGGCTGGACCTCAGTGCAATAGATGGTCCAGAGCCCTCCCTGTAAGCAAGCAAACACGATGGTGCGCCCTCCTGCCTTGGACGCTATCTCGGTGTCATCCTCTGCATGCGCATTTCAGCAGTACGTTCTGTTGGGAAGAGAACTTGCAGCTTTCCTCACTCGGGAGTCATGGCTCTCCCAAAACATGGCAGAGAAGAAGCTAACCAAGATTTACTTCACACACTGTACATGCAGAAATGCATTAGCATTAGGCACAGCTCTTTAGGAACAATTTACTTAAAGAACACAACATATATCAAATAACTTCATATCACGGAGCAGTATATCAAAGATACCAAATGAAAGATACATCAGTGTTTTGGGGGATTTTAGGGGCTTCCATCGAGGTGTTTCAGGGGTTGTTTGAGGGGCTTGTGTGTAGTGGTTAGGGAGTGGGAGGGAGGCAGGATTCAGGTCCTCCAGATATAAACAGAGTAGCTCTCCTTTTATCTATTTAGCATTTTGGGATTCCAAGTAAGATATTTGGAAAGCAGGGTTTGTTGGTGAGAAAGCCCCTAACAGCACTGCTGAGATAGTGGGAGCCCTGGATGCTCAGGGGAGGGCACACTCGCAGTGCTCAGGCTGGGGCAGGTCTGGGAGAGCAAAGCAGAGGTGAGTGTGTCTGGGAAGGAGGCCCGGGGTGAGGTGCATCCTAAAAGCAGTGTGTTGTTGGAGAGGGACTTGGTGAGACCTTTAAGGGCCACCCAATATATGCAGACTTCAGAGCTCCCTAAAGCCCATCAGGGCCAGGACAGGAACAATCACAAGTGAGACGTGGGGGCGGGGGGGCGGTGAGGGCTGTAGCAGTTCAGGGCGCTTGTCTCGAGTAGAGAGACAGTTGCCATGTCGCTCTGCTGACTGGGGTTCTGTGGGAGTTTTGGCTCAGTGGGGCTACATCTGCAGATTTTTCAAAAGAGGCTGGAAATTGAGATTGTTATGGGCAGATACCTTGATTTTTAAAACATTGGTTCATTTTTGTTAAGAACAGTGCCCGGGCAAGTGCGGCCCTTGGGCGGCTACCTTGTGACTGAATGAGTCGGGCCTGAAGGCCCTCGGTAGCTCTGGAGAAGGCTTGACGTGGGGGAGACACTCAGCCAGGTGTCACTGCTGACCAGAAACTGAGGCGGCACCCTGGTTTGGTAAGCGTTTTTCTTGTCGACTTTGAGGTGTACGCACATTCTGATTGGAGCGACGTTGCATGAACAACCGTGGAAAGGCACACAATGACTACCTTTCTGAACAAATGATTTGAATCTGCTAAGGAAAAAACAAGCCCCTTCCCTTTCCTGAGTATTCTGTTTTGGCATTTGTAACTAGAGCCGAGGATAAGTGGCCTTTTCCTCTGTGACCCGGCGTTTTGTTCTTTGCTGGTTCTCCACATCTCCATAACTTCCCAAAGTATTGTTGTTTGATTTTTTCTTCCCCCCACAAATATTGACTACAGCTGGTGATTTAGGAAAACATGACTGAGAATTTCTGTTTGCTCACATACCACATTACCTGTCTGGCCAAGAAATGACCGTGTCATCAGCAGGTCTGCAGTTTAAAAGCCTAGATAGTCCTTTTGCAAAGTGCTAAGTGGCCACCTCTGCTCCTTCCAGTGTGTTATTTGATACAATCCAACTGAAATTCGAATGGTTTCTGGAACTGTGTTGGAGAGCCAAGTGCGAATTACTCATTTCTAGAAACTGCTTTTCTTTCTTTCTTTTATTTTTATTTTTTAAAATTTTTTATTATGTTAATCACCATACATTACATCATTAGTTTTTGATGTTCTTTTATTTTTTTTAAATCTGCTTTTCTGATCACGCCTCCCTTAAAGCTTGTAATCACATAGACACCACTGTGGTCTGATGACATTTGCGTTTTCATCTGAGGCTGACTTAAATTTCCTCAGACATGATCCCCCTCCATCGTACTTGCAAATGCACTCCAATGTGGTTCTGGATTAAAAACAAAACAACAACCCCCAGTCTTCCCAAAACACATACACACAAAACACCATCACCACAGAGAACCATCCCTCCACCCACCCCACCAGGACCTAACACACTTTTAAAATATAAGTGTATAATTTGCAGTTGAGGTGCTTTCAGACACAGCAACATAACTAATTTATGGCCCCTTCCTTTGATTACCTGTGGTCATTACCTCTGATCAGAAAGTAGCCCTCCATTAGAGGCATAGTTTTCATCTGTGCCGGTCCACTCCTGCTCCCCACCTGTTCCCTGACAGCTGCAGGACTTGGTTGCCTCACCTCGGACTAACGCGTGTGCTCATATGTAACCGCCAGCAGACCATTCCTTTCCAATATGGCCGCCCTGCTTCTGCAAACCCCCATCGACGCGGACCTACTCATGTGCTCACCTGAGAAACCTCAGAACTGTGGGATATATCATCAGGTAATAGCTCTTGATAAGAGGAGCACTTGAAGGCTTGGAGAGTAAACTACGTGAATTCATACTCAGTTTTAATAAACTGAGGTAATTAGTCAGTTGAAACGCAATAGAAAGTGACAGCCTGTGACATATAAAAGACGGCCGGCTGACAAAGACAGAGCTGTTCTTCATTGCACTAATATCCGTTTCTTCATCAACATTGAATTCTTCAATCTTTTGGCATTTCAATTACATTGTAAAATGAATTTATAAAATTTGCACATCTATGCTTTTCTCTTTTCTTGTGCACCTGAAAAACTTGAAAAGAAACTTTTCATGCATGTCTCCTCTTTCCCTAACCTGCACACATGCTAGGGTTTAACTAGATTTCCAAGAGTTGTGTGTGTTTTGAATATCAATTGCACATTGCAGATTCTAAGAAAATGTGTATATTTGAAATGGATGGACAGAACACACAGAGGGGGAGGATTATAATATTTAAGCTCCCTGAGGGCAGAGATCTTATCTGTCTTGCTCATGGATTCATCCCTACCTGAAATAATGCCTGAAATATTGTAAGACTCAATACAATTTGTTGAACAAATGAATTTATTGGGTGAAAGACCATTTAGGGGACTGTAGTGGATTAAATGGTTGGAACACCAATAGATGTGTCCACCTCCCAATCCCTGGGTTCTGTGAACATGATCTTATTTGGGAAAAAGCAACTTTGCAGATGTTAATTACCTTGACCTTGAGATGAGATCATCCTAGATTATCTTGAGTGGACCCCAAATCTAATGACAAGTGTCTTTATAAGGAACGTGCAGGGGAGATTTGACCAAAGAAGAAGAGAGAAAGTGACCACAGAGGTAGAGATTGGAGTGATGCCGACACAAGCCAAGGAATGCTTGCAGCCACCCCGAAGCTGGGAGTGGCGAGGAATGAATTCTCCTCTGGAGACTCTGGAAGGAACATGGCCCCACCCATGGCACTGATTTCAGACTTCTGGTCTCCAGCACTGAGAGAATAAATTCCTGTTGTTGGAAGCCACCAAACTTGTGGGGCTTTGTTATGGTGGCCACAGGAAACTTAACAGAGGCATCAAAGGGCGAGACGTGGATGCTTTAGAATGTGTCCTGGGCAGACCTGACCGTCTTATGGTAGATAAGGTGCGACTCCACCAGCAGGCACCACTTTTCCATTTCTGCATTCCTTCTCTGTGTCAGCAAAGGGCAATGCTTGTATGACTGAGGTGTCTTGAAGAGGAAGCTGTGAACTCTTCAGAGACACGCTTGACCCTGTCCGTGGTGGTGGGGACCCGCTGTATGTAGAGCCATCCCCGGTCCTTTGTGAATGTCACACAGCTTGAGTTTTGAAATGGAGGATCAGAGAATCTGCACTTTGTAAGTTGGGAAGAATCTCCAAGATTGCTCTCATACGCAGATAAAGAGAATGAAAAGCAGGGAAACACGCACATGTTCATTGCAGATTCGGGAAAGGAAGGTGGGGTGGCGGCTAGGGGATGCTCCAGGCTCATCACACGCAGAGGGCTGCTTCAGCCAGCAGAAGTGGGACAGATGCACTTCTGATGAAGAGTCTCATCATAGTTCGCTTTTACCTCCACATATTTTGTGTTGCCTTTCGAGCCAGTCCTCCGAGCTGGTTAATAATGACTGCATTTGGGCAACAAGAGGAAGGCAAACTAACAAACGCACGTTTACTTTTTCACCTTATGTAGGCAAGTGGTGAGCAAGCTGGCTTGTAACCAGTTTTGCCGAAACTATGGCATGCTTTGAGGTCCGGTGGGATTCAGCTTTGATCTTGAGAGTGGCTGTGAGGGGTTTGTTTTTCACAGGGGCTTTAGCCTACAGTTAAGTGCAAACACCTGCTGAAGTACTGGTAATTAGTAGGTAATTAGTAGTTAATGTTCTTAGAATTTAAAAAGAAAGCTTACATAAGTAATTACTTACTATTTCTTATAATGTGCTGCTTTTCCTGAGATTTCATATCCCCAGAACATTTGCCAAGTTCCTAGGTTCCTCAACATACTAAATTGTTTATTAATTACACACGTATATTGCTTTCAGAAAAAAAAAGGAAATGCATTAAATGTTGGAAATAGGAATGAGTTATCTTTTAAATTACAGCAGAGAACACATTTAAAATTACAAAATATGGGACTGGTAGCAGCTCTGGAAGGTGGCCTTGACTTAAAAAAAATTGGATGTGACTGGGAAGGAAGAGATGGATAGAAAAAGAATGTTCGAGACCATTTAATAAAACACTAAGTATTAAATACATTTCACAGAAGGGTCCTTTTCATGTCAGCTGACAGACATCTTTGCCTTGGCTTGTCAGAAAGACCGCCAGGGCTCCCATTCTTAAGGGTGAGCACTGCCAAGCAAAGCTAAGTGGTTCTAACAATCTCAGGCTCTGGAGGTGACCGAAATGGAGGGACACTGGAACACGTTAATTAGTGTGCCGTAACTTATTTTCAGAGGATTTTTGCTTTAGAATTTTTAAAGCAAATTTCCAACCCCCAACCCTGGAGACTCTCCAATGCCAACTGGAAATGGGCATTCATTCATTTACTTTGTTTAGAGGCTAGCACTTTGAGAGTTATATCTAAAATCTCTTCCTCGCCTTGAATCACCTCAGAACCTTCTGCAAAGCAATCTTACAACTTCAGTTTTTCTCATCTTTAAAGTGGGACTGGCGGGTATGTCCCTTCTCCCGTTGCATCCATGCCTACCGCTACACACAAATGTACCTCGTAGGAACACCAATATGTGTCACCTTCTGATACCATGGTGGGGGAGGAAAATCATATAGCTATTCGCCACAACCATATCTAATAATATTATTCTTAAATAATATTAACACCTTAAATAAATATTCTTAATACACATTTAAGAATAATATCTAGTGATACATATACACACTTCAGTTATTGTTTATTGCACAGTGTGGCTTCATTACTTTTCACCTAATCACTGGTTGTCTCGACAGAATTCCAAGTTAAGGAATCTTCTGAGAAATGATTAAAGCAGGATATTTGAATAGAATAGAAGCAGCTGAAAATTGAAGTCAAGATTCTGGGACCCAGAGAGGTCAGAATAGAAGCCCCCTCGCTTTATGATGCTCAAACAGGCTCTTTGCTGTTAAGGGGCTGCTTATGGTAATTGTTCAAAGGAGCAGAGGGAAAGAAGGAAAAAGCTAGGAGGAACTCCGAGCAAAACAGACCCTGAGCTGGCAGACATTTTAAAAACCGTTTGTTCTTCTCTGAACATTATAAAAGAAAACCTCCCTCTTTAAAACATTATCAGAGGAGAAACATTTTAACTTCCCTATTTTTTGAAGATATTGTTTTTAAAAATAGGTGACTGATAAATTTAATATGCTACTATTTGTATTCATTTTACCTTGGGCGTCTGTGAGGGAGGAGGATAACCCTCTGAGTTCTTCAGGAACATTTTTAGTTCCTTCACTTCTTCTCCAGGCAAAGGAATTTTCCTTCCTTAGCCTTTTCTCACACATCTTATTTTCCATTTTTTTCTCATTACAGGTGTGTGTGCACATATGAGTGTATGTATGTATGTAGGTATGTATGTATGTGGTCCTGTTACTTTTATCACCGTACTCTGTTTCCTATCACTTGTCACAATTTGTATTATTCATTTATTCTTTATTTGTTTATTGTCTGTGTCATTTGCACTAGATAGTAAGCTCTACCAGGACAGAGACTTTGATTATCTTATGGAGTAATATTTACTCAGCACCTAGCTCAGAATCTGGCACGTACTAGGGATCCAATAAATACCAGTTAAATAAAGACCAGAATGAATGAAATAGGATTTAGGAATGTGACTCAGCACTGACTATAACAAGCATATTGCAGGGATTCTCTATTCAATGTTTGCTTTTAAGCTGTTAATGAAAATACAGGATAAGGCTGTCAGTCACTGTGGCTCTCAAATTTTTCGACCATGTCTGAACATTATGAGTCCCTCCCAGGTCCTCCAAGGAGCCAATGGCTTTTACCAATACTGCACTTGCCCAAACGAATTCCATTTTATTGTGTCCCACCGTTTTTCAGTGTACCCAGCATGCTGACGAATTTCCCAGATGCTGACTGCTACCCAACATGCTGCCACTTACACGTTCACTAAATATTTACTACAACATGGGTGACCTATCTGGAATCTTGGCTTCCAAAAAAAATCTATCTGTATGTTGATGAGTATGAAAAATGGATTGGAATCAAAAGTCATTACACATACATTTGTAAATAAGTAAATATGTACATGTATATCTATTTCTGGCTTATAACTCTGTCATTAAGTGGAGATCTCCCAGGCACAATAAATAGAATGGCTTTTACTGGATACAGAGTTCAGACAAACTGGTAAGAGAAGCAATAGATAAGTGAGCATCAGTCATTAATAAACAATTTGTAAAAGAGAAAATAGATTGGTTAGAAAATACAAAGGAAAAATGATTTCACTGGTGATCAAATCAATGCACATGATCAAATCAATGAAAATGATGGGGATATTTTTGCTTATCCAGTTAGCAAAGATGTAAAGATTTTCTGATTTTTTACCCTGAGAAGATTTCCTGGTTTATCTGTGCTCTTCCTTCACTTACATGTTGTTTTTCAGTTTTCTTTTGTTGCTTCTTTTTGATCAATGATTTCCCCCTTTTCCTTCTTATTTTTTGGAATTAATTTTTGGGAGACTTAAAAATCCTGGTTTTGGAATTTTCCTTTCCTAAATGTATCTGTCTTTAACATTTCTTCCTCCTTTAAATTTTTTTTTTTCTGATTCTTTGAACCTGTTTACATTTGATTTTTTTAAATGATTACTTTTTGGGTTTTCTTGGAATCTACAGTGATACACCTCAACCTGGATATTTTTGGGGTAAGGATAGCAAATGCCTGGCCCATAGGGTTAGCTTGAGGTTCTTTCTGACCTGTTATTCATGCTGTTTTTAAGTAAGGCATGCATTTTATCTTTGTCTAGAGTCAGGCTTTGGAACGGACGCTCCAGAATTGTAAATATTCTAGAGAGAGAGAGAGACAGGCAGCTGAATTTCAATTTCTTAATGTGTCATGTGACAAGAGATTTGGCACATTCAGTTGAGCCGGAAGATTCAGCGTAGCAAAAGTGGCAAATGCCTAATGCTTGATCCCTCAGTAGAAAGAACAGAGCCGTGAACAAATGCACTGAGGAGCCGTATTTCACTGGCAGGCGAAGGGCAAATGTGCCCTCTCGGTCTCCAACTTCTGCTAAACTGTAGTGGCACAAATCCAAGTTTCAGAGAAGTATCCGAAGCCCCTGGTTCTTTCAGATCGGAGCTGTGTGTGGATTTTCCAGCGCCGAGACTGCCTGAGCTTACGACGCTTGGGAGCGTTAACCAGGACCTGAGGAATTTCACACTGTGGCTAGCGCTGTTTACTCAAAGCCATCTTGAAACTTCACTGAAGCGGGGGCCAGATCCTTTCTATCCTGGGTGCCTTGGGGGGTGCTCACACTGATTGGGATCAGAACTGCACTGACGTGGACAATATAGATACAATCATGTCCAGATTTAGAGCAAAATGCTGCATCATGTTCCAGATCAAATTAATACACTAGGCTTCGCCTATGTCTTTTAACAGAGAACAATAGTTGCTCTTTTTGCTGCCTTGTTCCCAGTGAAATAGTCCATGTATAGAGTTTCTCTTTTCAGCAGCAGTTGTGTCTACAAATGCTATTCTCCAAACGACAGCTATTCTCAGAGCCACCAGGCGTGCGGTTGCCCGAACAAAGAGGTGCATTAAAAGAGTCTTGACAATTTCAGCTCCTAGAAACACAGGGGTCACACAAATCTGCCAAGTTGAAAGCAAACAAATCACTAGGGCAAGACATTTTATTTAGTTCTAAACAGCATCTAGCACATGGATAGCATTCAAAAGCATTAATACAGTCATAATGCAAATCAACATGGGCCAGCAGACCAGGAGCTGAAAGAAATTAGGCTAAACCCTAAAGAAATCAGAGCGTGAGTCAAAAGGAATTTCAATAAAATTATCAAACATTATTCACTAATATGGCAGTCAGTCATCCATGGATCTCTTGTACACTGGGGTGAATTACAAAAGAAGTCAACACTTACAGGTAGAGACTTAAAATGCAATGAAGGAGACAAGACAAACACAAATAAATATGAACAGAAGGGGCAGAAACCATTACACTACAGGCAAAAACAATGTAAGCTCGATAGAGCTGGAGAGGAGAATCCTGGCTATTTACAGAAGTAGGAAGGTAGCTGGAGGGGTTGGGAGAAGATTTCTGATTTGAAAGAAGTGAGGTATGCTTCTTCTTCTTTTTTTTTTTTTTTTAAAGATTTTATTTATTTGAGAGAGAGAAGAAGAGAGAGAGAGAGCATGAGAGGGGGGAGGGCAGAGGGAGAAGCAGGCTCCCCACTGAACAAGGAGCCCGATGCGGGACTCGATCCCGGGACTCCAGGATCATGACCTAAGCCGAAGGCAGTCGCTTAACCAACTGAGCCAGCCAGGCACTCCGAGGTATGCTTCTTTTATGAAAGTACCACTAAAAATATGCATGGGATGCCAGGCGCGGTTTAGATGAAATTAAGTCGAAAAGAACCTATAGGTTCTGAATTGATTCAGGGATGCAGTAGGCTGTGCTAATAGGATCCTGGGTCTGTTTAGACTCATTGTTCCTTCCTTCATTCCTCTATTAATTAAACAAAAATATTGACAGCTTACTGTCCGTCAGAAATGATGCTAAATGTTGGGGGTGTGCAGAAAAATAAGTCGTAATCCCTATTCTCATGAAATTCATAGTCTGACGGATGAGACAGACATGGCAAAGAAATCATCACAATATCATGCTTAATAAGTACTAGAGGTGTTACAAAGTAAAGAGAGGGAGAGACAGCCACCCTGGGAGGACTAGGGCAGGCTGGGTCTTTAGGTAGGGCAGAGTTTGTCGCAGATAAAGGGGAGGGAGAGGCGGGAATGTAAAGATCCTGTTTATTTTCCAGGAATGGTAGACATTTCCTGTGGCTACCCAGAGTCCAGGGGTGAGAACAAGGTAGGTGAGACAGGGACAAACTATGAAGGACTTTGAAAGCTCTGTGGGAGATTTAGCCTTGGTAGTGTGAGCAATAGAGAGTCCCAGTGGTTGTAAAGAAGGGGAAGGGTATGAGCAGATCTGTGCATTCCAGAGATAACTCAAGCAACTGCCATAACTCCATGGACTACATGGATGTCCGCTGCCATGTTAGAGACAAATCTTAGAGAATTATATTGAAATTCCCCTTTACCTATGGTCTGATTTCTTTAAAGCTCAGTCTAATTTCTTTTAGCTCCTGGTCCAACAGCCCCAGTTAATTTGCATTGCAGCTCTATGAGTGCTTTTGAATGCTGTCCACGTGCTGGATGCAGTTTAGAACTTCATTTTCACGGTTTGTTTGCTTTCTATTTGGCTGATTTGTGACCGCTGTGTTTCTAGAAGCTCCTTCCTGAAACGTCACCCGTGGCTAGAAGCCATGAGAAGAAAGGGGCTGAGAACCCTCTCCTTTATCTCTCTTCAAAGGTTCTAAGAGCTGAACCTGCTCTGTGTGTCTCCTGTCTTACGTGTCCCAATCTTCCTTCTTCAGAACCGCAGTGGGGACAAGGAGGTGCTGCATTTGTGAAAAGCTAATTGTCTGGGGTTGTTGTTCTGTGTTCTGCAGAAAATAGTAGGGCCTTTGATACATATAAAGGACACACAGTGGTTGTTCCTGTAGTCACTAGATGATAAAAACGGAAATGATCATGAAATGCTAAAAACACTCACAAAATGCTTGCCAGATGTCAGCTTCTACTCTTAGTCCTTTCCATATAGCCATTCATTTAATCCCTCACTCTAACACTGGGAGATGGGCACTGTTATCATGAAGAAACTGAGGTGCAGAGAGGTTTGAGTCCTTCCAGTATCTGAAAGATGCTATCATGTTGTAAGCTCATGGGACTAGTTAGCCCCTTACCAAATCAGAGCTTCTCCTCTGGATGGCCACCTGTTTTTCTAACACCCCCTCCCCCCCTGCCCTGAGAATGTCCTTTCCAGAAGGGAACATAATTTCCCAAGTGTGGTCTGCCCAGAAGAGAGGACAGTTGAGACCATCATCCCTCTTGTTCAGGGTGTTTTTCTTCTCTTCATGGAGTCTAAGATGCAGTAGGAATGCCTGGGATTTGTTCAGTGGAGCCTTGGTAGATCTCCCTAGCTGGAGTGGATACCATAAGGTGAGATGTATATGAAGAACTCAGGGAGGAAGGTGGAATTTAAAGTGGATGGTGAGAGATTTAAATCTCATGGGGAATCAACCGGGGTCCACTGAAGTGTTCCAAGAAGGGGAGTGACACACTATAACTGTGGAGCTCTTCAGGTAAGCTCACTGCCCTCACCTCATCAACATCCCAACACTGGTGAATGGAGAGAAGGCTTGTGAGCATTTTGTGGGCCTGTAAAAGGTTTTTTGCTGATAGATTGGCTCTATCCTATCTTTAAGAGGGTAATAAATAAATGATAATGAGGCTAATTTGGAAAGGTGTGTTGGTGGTGGACTGGGAGGTAGGCGTTGTGTATTCTGTTCCTGAAGTTGCTGTGTGGTTTGGGGTAGGTCAATTTACCTTCTCCATCTCCCCCATCACATCCACTTGTTTGTGAAGTGCTTTGTACTCCTTAAATAAAAGATGTCATAAATCACTTAAAGATTTATTTGCTGAATATTTTTAAACTTAAAAAGAAGGCTGGAGCACTCAGGGTCCATGAACTTTTGAAGGTGAAGGAGTCCGCCATTTTCAAAGAGAACCCCATCAAAACCTTGCTAAGCAGGGAGAACATATGGATGGTGATAGTAAGTGAGGAAGAGGAGAAAATGATGATGCTGGTGATAAAATGCTTGCTGTAGCTGACCCCATGTGCTACACATTTGGAGGAAGAATCTTCTCATTCAGTCCTCTCTACAACTCTATGAGCGAGGTACATTTATTTTTCCACTTCATACTATGAAAATGGAGGCTCGGAGAGGTAGGCACCTTGCCCAAAGTAATAGAATTAGAAGTGGGAGCACTGACATGTAAATCCAGAGCTCTAGGATTCTAAAGATCAAGCTATTAAACACTCCGCAAGAGTTTTCCAAACTTACCTGATCCTAAGGATCAACTGTAGCACCTATTAAAAGTCCTGAGTCCTGGATCCCTCCCCCAGAAATTCTAATTCTTAGGTCTGACTGGGGCATAGAAATATATTATTTTAAGAAGTACCCTAGGTTGTATTTATAATAAGGCAAGTTGAGGTTGTCATACTCTACAGCAGAGGTTGACAAAGATTTTCTTAAAGGGTCAGATAGTAAGGATTTTGGAGTTTGTGAGCCACATGGTCTCTGTACAACTACCTCACCATTGTAGTACAAAAGCAGGCACAGGCAATATGCAAATTAATGTGTGGCTGTGTTCCAATAAAACTTTATTTACAAAAATAGTCGGCAAGTTGGATTTAGGCTGCAGGCTATAGTTTGCCACCCCTGCTGTATATCTTAATTTTCTCTGGAGGAATCATGTAGTAATTTCCTTAAGACCATTTGAGTACATTCCAGGGGTGGAATCTTGTATAAGGTCTATCCAGGACTAATATGAATTTTAGGATACAGTTTTAGCCCATTTCCCTTTATTCTTCCCTTTGAACTTGCCCTTTTAGGGACTCTCAGGACAAATTCTGGTCCATGGGACTTTATTCTCTGGCTAGCCAGGGTCTCACACAAGCATTCCCTCTGTAGCTCACAAAGATGTATCTTTTCATCTTTGCACTTGCTGTGGTACCAGTACATAATTAGTGCTTAGTATTTACTAAATTGAATATAGTATATATGCTCAATTGAATATAGTAAATACTTATTAAGCAGTAATTATGTGCTAGGTACCATGGCAAATTGGGTTTTCAGGTAGAGAGCTGGAAATGCATGTCTCACTGAGAGAGGAGGCAGGAGATGCAGATTCAAGATCATTGTGGGGTATAGCACCATGAGTTAGAAGAGAAGAGAGCAGCGGAGAGAACTCTGGGGGGAGGCAGGCCAAGACCAATCAGTGCTGAAGTCCAAGATGGAAAGACCAGAAAGAAGAGAGGAATTCTTACTAGGTAATAGAAACTAAGGGAGGAGAGATTTTTGAGAAGAACAGGTTGTTTGAAAGTGCCAGCTCAAAAGAAGTGTGGTGGGATAAGTACTTGCCATTGGGAGGGAGGACATTCAATCATCTTTGAGAAGTTTCTTTAGGAAGATATGAGTACAAGCCAAGTTGCTATGAATAGAGTCACTCAGGGGAGGGAAGAAGTGAAAGAACTGAAAGCAGTTCAGAGTCTGAGATCCTGAAGGGGATGGAATTCTTGGTGATGATGAAGTCCAGGGTGTGGTGATGGCTGTGGTGATTGAAGTGGAGAGGGGGTAAACTTGGTCAGAACTGAGGAGGATGGACAATGGAAGGGGTAAGGAGAACAACTGTGATTCAATTGCCATTCAAGAGGGTAGGAAAGTATCCTAGAGATCAGGAGAGAATGGGAAAACTATAGTACCAGAAGACATGCTAGACTTCAGAAGAGAAGCTTCTGTTAAATACTAAGTGGAGCAGAAAACAGAAATAATAGCCTTATAGAAAATGGTATCACCTGGACCTGGGCTCCACTAAAAGTTTCTGGGCCTGGAAAGGTCATGGTGGATTTCTTTTGTTTGCCTCATTTTCTACCATCTGAGTATCTAACCAGGTAATCTGTCCCCTTCCAACGCCTTTTTTTAAAACTAAAACAAAATAGCAACAATGACAAAACCACTTCCATCTCTGGAAAACTCCCGTTACTCAATCAGGAAGTTGTGTTCTTCGAAGGAGTATTTTTCCAAGGGAGATATAATTTTTCTTCTCTTTTTTTATGAATCCTACTGCTTGAAGGAAAACCAAAAAAACTGGAAAGATGTCAACCTGAGCAAACTTGTATAGTTAAGCATCAGATCACATATGGTCAAGGAATGGAAAATCTGAGGGAACCAACGAAATGCCAAATTGTAACAGCTGTAGAGGTAGGAGGTCGTCAGAGAAATTTTATCCTAATGAGTAACTGAACCATATATATCCTATCTATCTACCTATATATCTACTACTTATGTATGTAGAAGGGACTGTAGCCAGCAATCAGCAACCAGAGTGGTAGGTGGGGATGGATGGACCCACCATGAACAAGGGATCGGGTAGAGAGAATGCGGTTCAAAGAGAAGGACCCTGAGGAATGATGATGGCTCCCGCACCAGCTTGCAGGTGCATATATCAGTGCCATATGCACTGATTTTTGGATAGAGCTCTAGACATGCTTCTCTGGTGTCACACAGTCATCATGATGCAAGCTGAAGTCTTGAGATACGAGCATCTTGCCAGAGGTTGTCAAGGTTGTTTACATTCTAGACACCAGCAACCACAGCCTAGCAATGGATACCTTCATGGCTCTAACACCTAGCTGCTTGGGATCTCTACTGACAATTTTAGCTGTCCCAGTAATAAGGATGGAATCCCACAACCTATTAAAGAGGGCACGTTCTGCCATATGATCCAGCAATTGCACTACTGGGTATTTACCCCAGAGATACAAATGTAGGGATCCGAAGGGGTATGTGCACCCCGATGTTTATAGCAGCAATGTCCACAATAGCCAAACTGTGGAAAGAGCCAAGATGTCCATCGACAGATGAGTGGATAAAGAAGATGTGATATATATATATACAATGGAATATTATGCAGCCATCAAAAGGAATGAGATCTTGCCATTTGCAATGACGTGGATGGAACTGGAGGGTGTTATGCTGAGCGAAATAAGTCTATCAGAGAGACATGTATCATATGACCTCACTGATATGAGGAATCTTAATCTCAGGAAACAAACTGAGGGTTGCTGGATTGGGGGTTGGTGGGAGGGATGGGGTGGCTGGGTGATAGACATTGGGGAGGGTATGTGCTATGGTGAGCGCTGTGAATTGTGCAAGAGTGTTGAATCACAGACCTGTACCTCTGAAACAAATAATGCAATATATGTTAAGAAAAAAAAAAAAGAAGAAGA
>NW_022589727.1:16606898-16655852 GCF_004348235.1 Phoca vitulina
AAGAAGATAGCAGGAGGGGAAGAATGAAGGGGGGGAAATCGGAGGGGTAGACGAACCATGAGAGACGATGGACTCTGAAAAACAAACCGAGGGTTCTAGAGGGGAGGGGGGTGGGAGGATGGGTTAGCCTGGTAATGGGTATTAAAGAGGGCATGTTCTGCATGGAGCACTGGGTGTTATGCACAAACAATGAATCATGGAACACTACATCAAAAACTAATGATGTAATGTATGGTGATTAACATAACAATAAAAAATTTAAAAAAATTTAAAAAAGAGGGCACGTTCTGCATGGAGCACTGGGTGTTATACGCAAACAATGAATCATGGAACACTACATCAAAAACTAATGATGTAATGTATGGTGATTAACACAATAAAAAAAAACTCAAAAAAACAAAAACAAAAAAACAAAAAAAAATAAAGGTTAATTCTAAAGTGTGTGGGGGGGGGGGGGGGGGGGGGGGTGTGGTTTGGCCTGGGATCTTCATTTCTCTTTCTTTACTCCTTGTACAACTTAATAAAAAATATGTTGTCACCATTTTGCACATAATCAGGTTTCATAAGCCAATGTGCAGTTACTAACTGACCCATCTTCCCCACCTCTATAATTAATCCTCTTACTAGGTTTATTTTCTAACCTTGAATTAATCTCTCCTTTAGCCCACTAACAACAATTTAGTACTTCGGGAGAGATAGAAAAGAAGCATAACATGTTGTTTCTGCTCTTGAAGATCTAACAACCTGATGCTTGATGTATGGATACTTGATGCACATAAAAAAGACATAAGCATAGAAAAAGAAAATTAAACAAGTTAAAAATCAATGTAGCTGCATGAAAATAACTAACCAATCAATATGTATTTGTTTGCTTGTGTTCAGAGGGAATGAAGGAATGTGAGACATTGGACTTACTGCATAGGCTTACGGATAGCAACCGTAAGGGGGACCGTGAGCAGAATTCTGGGGCAAGGCAGGGACATGAGTGTCGAGGCTGGGTGGCTGGGCTGACACTATCGGGGCTGGTTGGCCAGGGTGGATTAGGGATGGGTAACAGAGATTTTAGATCTAGTAGCTATTATAATTTTTCAAAGAGAGGGTTATCGTTTATTTAAGCTAATTTATTTGCATAGACAATCAGCTAAGTATATGCATATGTGTCTTGAGTAAACATATCGAATTTGCTTTTATGATCCTTCAAACTCCTATCATTTCATTCCTTACAAATTAGAATTATTTTCTCCATCCTGTAGCTTTCCATCTTTCCTTACACTTGCAGGTGAACATCCCTTGCTTCCTCTTTCTCAAATAGTTGGGAAGACTTTTTGTGGGGTTATTATGTAGTTCTCATGTTGCAGCTATGAATCTTTTACCCTTGTGACCTGTGTCCGTTGTCTTCTCTTCTGAGATTGCACAGGGTGAAGGAGATGAGTGCCTCTTCCAAGATGGGGTCCTTCGAGGGTAAGAGTCTTGACTGACTGGCTCCATGTCCCTCAGTGGCCACTGTGGTGCCGGGTGCATAGCAGGTGCTCCTGGGACACAGGTGGCCACTTTTACTTGCCTTTCCTGATGTGCAGGGCAGGAAAAGATGAAGACTTTATGCTCTTATCCTGAGCGGACCATAGGTTCAGCCTGTTTACAGAAACAGATGGTGATGAGTCTTCTTTGAGGGTTTGAAGATGAATATGTACATTGTACGTTGAAGTAGAAAGTTTGCCCAACTCCATCTCAACACTGGCAGACTCATAAGTTGTTATTATTGGTCCTGCAATTTTTAAAGCTTTGCATAGAGCTTTAGCTGTATGACTCCCATTGACTTCCAGCTATTGTACATTCACATAATGGAAGCAGTTTGTCCACATGAATAAAACATCAATAAGGTGTCTGCCTAAGTACCATTTAAGAAAAAAATAGGGAAAGTAAAGCATACTTATGTGTGTATATATATATATATATATATATATATATATATATAAACAGGGAGGCAAAGGGACCAATTTTCTGGTTAACAAAAGGTTCTCACCTAAGTGAATGTCTCAAGTCATTCCCCGAGATCAGATTCAGGTGGGGACATTGTTGCCCACATGCCTGGGGAAAAGCAAAGCTACCCATGCAAAAAGTGAGATCACCTAGACGATATTTTTTCCTACAATGGGTTTTTCACTTTTTGCTCTTTTTAATTGATTTTAAAGAAGGACATGGCTGCAGGAACCTTGGGACTACCTCTTTAAGCCCCCTGAGCAGGAGTTAAAAGCTGGCAGCCCCAGCTGGCTTTTCTCCGTCCCTAGCAACTCTCGCTGAAATTAATGAGGCTCAAGCAGGGGCCGGCGCTGCCAGTTGTCCAAAGACAAATCATTGGTTTTAAGAAAAATCCCCTTTTTAATGATTCACAGTTGAATTTGGATTTAAACTCAGCTCAACAAGCAAACAAAACAAAGAGCTGTTGGAGAGGTTGGGCTTGAAGCTGCCAATGTGCTGCAAGTCTTGGGATGGCCGCAGAGTTCAAAGGCTTCCGACGCCATGACACTGGAGCGCGAGGAACCCAAGAAGCAACAATGGCAACAAGTTACTTTGTGAATTAACATGTGGGTGTGGTAATGCTCAATTTCGTTGCTCTTGCCTTGGAATGTCTGGGTTTCATTTCTACCTCAAGGTGTTTTTTACAGAGTATGTGCTAGACACAGTGCATGCTGCCAGATGCTGAGTGAGTGACACACACACATGGAACACAACTTCTGCCCTCAGGGACTTAATATTTACATAGGAAAATAAGGCATACAACATAAGAAGAAACACAAATTGAAATCCTGATTCTTAGACGGAAAGCCAGATTCTCAGAGCTGGCTATATCAGAATCACCTGGGTAAGCTTAATAAACAGGTGCGCGTGTGCGTGCGCACGCGCACACACGCGCGCGCGCGCGCACACACACACACACACACACACACACACACACAGTACTAGCAACAACAGAAAGAACAACAACCACAGAACATTTCTTTGCTTCTGCCCCAGACCTCCTACTGAATCAGAATCTCTGGAGGTGGGGTTTGAAAATCTGTAGGTTCAAAATATTCTGGTTGATTCCTATTCATAGCTGGGTATGAGAACCACTAACCCAGGTGGCAAATGGTTTGGGGTAAGAGATACGGGTAGTTCATGCCTAGGGAGGAGTCACTGGACTTGTACTGGTGAAGGAACACTTCTAGGGAAGATAGGAGAAGACTCACAGGTGCACCTGCTCAGCCCTGTAAACTGTTGTGTGCACTGACTTGTTACGGCACTGGACCAAAGTGGGGCTCCCCCAACACGGTGGGATTTGCACTCACGTCCTCTCATCTAATGGGATGCCTGAATCCACCTTGGTGGGTTAGATTTAGGTACAACTGGGGCGGGAAGGCACGTAGGTAAGGCTGCAATGAAAAAACCGAGCCCTAAACCTTGGACAGAATTCTATACGTAGGGTGCCTGATTTTTACCACAGGGTGAGGTGGGGTAGACCCAAGATGCCATCCCCTCGGGACTCCCTAATTCAAACCATTTAATAGTAACGCATGTCCTGGGGTAGAGGGTTTTTCTCTTTGCACAGTAGAGCAAAGCAGATTTTCCCAAAGATAGGTTTGCCACTAACCCTTGTGCGGCCCCGGCAAGAGAGCAAATGGAGGCCCACAAGCCATACGCATAAATATTGAACACACCGTTAAATAAAATATTCTTTATTCACTTACTTTGACAAGTATTCCTTCCTAATGATTTGGTAGATCAGGTTCAAATTTAGGAATGTTGGCCTTTAGGAGTTTCTGCACCAAGCTGGCTGCACTTCCCCGTCTTTTCCCTCCCCTGGCTCTGTCCTGCACCGCGAGGGGCTATGTGTGGAGCCCTCAGATCACACATCCAAGCTCCATTCACAGCTCCTGCGAACAATGGCTTCTTGTCTACCCCAGAGCCACGGGTGGCTGTACTGGCAACAAAGGCCTGCTATGATTCACAACTTTGAAGAGTATAAAGCTTCATATGAATTGACTGCATAATTATTTTTGGAATGTACCTTCTTAAAGCCTCTGTGTTTCCATCTGCCAAAGAGGGGATGATAGTACAGGCCTCATTGCTTTGTCACTCATCATCATTTTCACTAGCAGACTTACCACCTTTTATTGAATTATCCTATATGCCAGTTTCCTTGTCACTAATCCTCACAACTCTGCGAGGCATAGCTTATAATTTTCATGTGAGCAATTGGGGAAACTGAGGCCCACATTAAGGTACTTGCATAGAACATACAGCTCGTGAGTGACGGTATTGAAATGGCATTTAGGGGCTATCTGGCCTCAAAGTCAAAGGTATTTCCACTGGACTATGCTCTCTCCTTTAGTTAAAAAAGCCTGTCATAGTCTGAATATGAGGTGAAATGTTTTTCCCTTACAAAAGAGATAATTGCCTTCTGTTCAAATCTTTATGAAGTCTTTGGTGATATGCTCCTTCAATTATTTTATTTTGAAAAAAAATGCGATTTGAGGAAGACATATAAATCTGAAATAAATTAAATCAGTACTATTTTGGGCTACTCATAGAGGTCTCCTACTCAAATTGTTTTTAAAAAGTAATAGAAAGCAAATTTTGGCAGTCTGGTGGGCTAGGCACTGGGAGTATCCTGTGTAGAACAAACTAAATCATAATACGACACACTTGTTGATAAATGGCTGGGCTGGTAAGAGATGGCAGATACATAACAAACTTCCCATCTTCTCTAAATGATGTAAAATGAGCTAAGTTAGGAGCTTGGAGTGATAGGCAATAGGGGTTGGGGTTGTTCTGGGCCAGTGGCCAGGAAGTTCACAGAGTCTGGGACTTTGGGAGTGCAAAAGTGGTCCTTTGTCACTGGTGCTCTTTAGATGACAGGAGAAGCAGAACTAAATCCTTTTTGGAGAAAATTTTAGGCTCATAGGATTTAGGCTCATAGGATTCCCACACATTGCAATCAAGCACTGAATTCATAATAAAAAACCACTAAACAACCAGGGGACATCCATCACGAGTGAGCATCATCAGATACAATAAACAAGAGATTCAGGCCGCCAAGCATAGACAATATTAAAATTGTTAAAGACCATAGAAAAGCTATGCATGGAGTGTTTAAAGAAATAAAACACTCAATAGATGGATTAGATATCAGATTAGACCCAACTAAAAAGAGAGCTGGAAAGTATGTCTAGGCTGGTGGTGTCCAATAGAACTTCCTGCACTGATGAAAAAAGGCAAGTTATAGACCTGTGCTGTCCAATAATGCAGCTATTGAGCACTTTAAATATGCCTAGTGAGAATGAGGAACTACATTTTAATGTTATTTATCTTTGAGTAACTTAAATTTAAATAATCACGGTGTAGTGGCTATAGTGTTATGCTGTGTGGATCTAGGCCATAAAGGAACTTTCAGTAAGTTCAAAGGAATCCATATCATGCAGATCATATTCTTTGACCAAAATGCAATTACAACTTGACTGCAGATGGGCATGAGGGATATTTTCTGGGGTGTTGGAAATGTGCCAAAAGGGGATTGTAGTGATGTTTAACAACCTTACAAATTTATTTTAAAAAATCATTGAATTCTACCCTTACCATGAGTGAATTTTATGGTATGTAAAATACACCCCAATAAAATTATTAACGTGCAATTATAAGTCAACAACATCAATAATAAAAATCCTCATGATTTACAAGTTAAAAGTCACTCTACCAAATAATCTATGGGTCAAAGAATAAACCATCATGGATGTAAAAAAAAAAATACTTAGACTTGTACAATAATGGAAACACGCTGTATCAAAATTTGGAGAGTGCAATGAAAGTTGTACTTTGCAAGAAACTTAACATCTTAAATGCTATCCTGGAAAACAAGAAAGACTGACAATTAGCTACATTCTGCTTAAGAAGTTAGAGTTTTAAGAGAACAAACCCAATGAAAGTAGAAAGAAGGCAAGAATAAAGATAAGAGCAAAAACCAATAAATGGAAAACAAAAATACAATATATTGGATCAACATGTTAGTTCTTTGAAAGAACAAGAAAATTAGAATATCCTGGCAAGACTGATTTTAAAAAAAATGAGAGAAGGCACCAGAAAATAATAGTGGTAATGAAAAGAGCTCTATAACTTCCAATAAAGCAGGAATTACAAAGTATACGAAGTGCAATTATGCCAATAGAATTGAAAATTAAGACAAAATGGACAAATTCTGGGAAAATAATAATTAACTAAGAATAAGTAGAAAACCAGAGTAGTTCCATAATTATGAAATAAATGAACCACTATTTAAAAATTTTTACAAAAGCTGAAAAACCAGATGGCTTTGCAGATGAAACTATACACTATACCATTAGTTAATGGAAAAGACTTTTCTAATCTTATGTAAAATCTTGCAGAGCACAGAAAAAGAGTGAATGGTCGCCAAGCCATATGAGATGAGTACAGTCTTGAAAACAAAAAAATGCCAAGGACAACCTTAGAAAGAAAAATTATAGGCATTCTCATTCATGAACATGAGTGTGAAGATTTGAATAAAATATTAGAAAACCTAATGAAATAATGTGTAGAAAGATAATACACCATGACTAAGTTGGATTTATTCCGGGATTGAAAGAGTGGCTTAGCATAAGAAAACTTATAAGTGGAATTTATTACTTAACTTAATAAAAAGAAAAAAAAATCATATGATCATCTCAAAAGATGATAAAAGTCAACAATCACTTATGATTAAAACCAAGCAAAAATATAGTTAAGAAATCCAGGGCAATAGGGAATTTTCTTAATCTGATAAAGGTGGCATATCATTCTTAATAAAAAGGGATGGTAGAGGTATTTTCTTATAGTCGAAAATAAACCAAGGAAGTCAACTACATCTATTAACTTTGGAGGTCCCAGCCAGTACAGTAGAATGAATAGAGGCATAAGGATTAGACAAACCACTGCCACAATAAAAAATATATATATATATATATTAAAAACAATATGAAGCTTTAGCAAGAAGGCTGACTATATTAGTTTACTACTACTGCTATAACAAATTAACACAAACTTGATAGCTTACATTTTATTATTATTATTACTTTACATTTCTGTAGGTTAGAAGTCCAACACAGGTCTCGCTGGGCTAAAATTAAGGAGTTGCAGGGCTCTATTTCTTTCTGGAGGCTCTGGAGGAGAATCTGTTTTCCAGCTTCTAGAGGCCATACTTATTCCGTGGCTATTTGTCCCCTTCCTCCACCTTCAAACCTTCTGTAGTTACATATTCCTCTCATGACAGTTGGGAAGTCTCTTCACTTTTAAGGAATCATGGATTTTGGGTTGGGCTCAACATCTAATCCAGGGTAATTTCCCCATCTTGCGGTGCTTAACTTTAGTTACATCTGCAAAGTCCCTTTTGCCATGTAAGGTATCATATTTGCAGGGTCCAGGGATTAGAATGTGGATATCTTTGGGTGGGTCATTATTCTGCTTATCACACTGGTAAAACAAGAGCAAACTTAATGAAAATCAATGCATTTCTGCATAAATTAGAAAACAATTTTTAAAAATATACAAGAGCAAAAATAATCAAAAGATACCTTTAAATTATCTAATAGAATAAATCTACCAAAAGCTCTGCAAGACCTATATGGAGGAAACTCAAAACCTTTTCAAGGTGTCCGTCTTCTTCCAAACTGAGAATGCCAACAGGGTTGCTAAAATTTATACGAATGAGTGAAGGACAAAATAGGCAAGACATTTCTGAAAAAGAAAAAAGTTAGTGAATTTACCCTACTAGATATTGACTCTTTGTACGAAGCAACACTAATTAAGACAGTATAGTAATTGGTGATGTAGGAGATAAATCAACCAATGGAACAAAATAAAGAGCCCAGAGACGTTTTATCCAATGGAACAAAATAGAGAATGCAAAATCTGCCTCATGGAAACTTGATGTGTGGTGAAGGTGGCATTACTCATTGCTGCTTGCTGCTTGGGATATCATTCCAGTGGTAGCATAATCTAAAAACTTTAAAAAATATCATATTACCCAATTTATACCTGAAGGGAAAACTGAAAAATTGGTAATACCAAGGATCTACTGGTGATCGTGTGAGCTAGTGTAATCACTTGGAAAGTAACCTTTATATTTCCCAGCTCCCTTATAAGCACATATAGGGACATTTGTTGTGATGTCATTTGCTATAGTGATAATACAGAGGCAGCCTGTGTGTCCATCACTAGGAAGAAGGATAAGTAAAGTGGGTAGGGGACGAGGGTTGCCAAATTTAGCAGATAGAATACAGGAGGCCCCGTTACATTTCAGTTTCAGACAAGCAATGAATAATTTTTTTTTTAAAGATTTTATTTATTTATTTGACAGAGAGAGACAGTGAGAGAGGGAACACAAGCAGGAGGAGTGGTAGAGGGAGAAGCAGGCTTCCCGCTGAGCAGGGAGCCCGATGCGGGGCTCGATCCCAGGACCCTGGGATCATGACCTGAGCTGAAGGCAGACATTTAGTGACTGAGCCACCCAGGCACCCCAGCAATGAATAATTTCTTAGTATAAGTATGTCCCAAATGTTGCATGGGATCAAAGTATTACTAAAATATTATTTGTTGTTTATCTGAAATTCAAATTTAATTGGGCATCCTATATTTTATCAGGCAAACTTAGTGGGCCATCGAAAGGAATATAAGCAACAGTTGGGAGCAACCACCAGATGCTCTAGAGCAGCATGGATGGATCTGGAAAACAGAATCTGACAAATGTTAGAAATAAAATGTGTAGCGCAACACCATTTGTGTGAATTGAAAATACATACCGACCACAATACTACTTCTTTCCCAGGGATAAACAGATATTTAAGGACCTCTATCAAACACATTAGTGTGGTGCCACTAGGAAGAAGAATGTGAATGGGGATTAAGGAGAAAGGAAGAAAGTAAATAAACCAAGAGAAGGGCCTGGTATGGTCTGATAATGGCAATGTGGTAAGAAAGGAGGAAAATAACCTAATTCTACATTCTTCACCTACAAATCAAAGAAAATAAAAAGATTATGTCTCATGCAACTAAGAAGGGCATGTGCCCTAAAAAACTATTAGGAATATCAAGAAGTGCCTCCAATTATGATGAGAGCTTGGATGTCAAAAATACACATAAAAAAATACACGTGAAAGGTTTGAACACCATAATTTTGTGATATGTAAGGCGGGAAAATAAATATTTCTAAATTGATAATCATTTTATATTGTAGGCCATTATATATATGTATGTATAAATTAATAAATTGAATTCAGGAAGTAGCTCTTTGAATGTTTTCTCTCCATCCCTAAAATGTTACATATTCAAATTGGATCAATCTTTAAAAGAAAATTTGCATTGGGAAACTAGGAGACTAGTCTATATCCCATGCATCCTGTGTTTGGACACACAGAACATCTAGCAAGGTGTGGGACACATTGTAAGCAGCCAGTCGATTGTTGCCCGGTCGATATAATCAGGATGTGTTCACATCCAAGCTGACAGCTTACACTAACATTGCTTTCATGATGAGGATGCAGCATTCCTTTGAATGAGAAATCCTACGTAATGAGTTTGCAACTACCTGTTTAAAGAAGATACTCTTCTTTCTGCTAGACTGTTTATACAAATAACCATGTTTTAAATCTGACATGGTGTTAACTCTTCTTAACAAATAAGATACGATTTTCAAAAGGTGCTGGGAATGATAGGGAGTGAGATTGGAAGGATGGAAGTTTGGTGGTTATAAATGGTTTTCTTTTGGGTAGAAGAGTGCCTAACTCCTGTCTGTTCTGCTTGGAAGCCTGATGAATTACTTGGCAAGGGAAAGAAAAGATAAAATGGAGAGTATGAGAGATTTGAAGCACTTGGGTCAGGAGGCCGCACATGAGGTGGCTGGGCCTGATCTCATGTCTGATGGCATCAAATGAAGGGCCTGAATGCACCATTGGAAACGGACTTGGAGCCTGGGAGTCTCCCCAGGCTGTATCACTAGGACAATGAGTTACAATGTAAGTAACTACATAGTTAACTTAAGTGGGGACATGTTAACTCACAAAACAGCTTGGAATGTTTTATGGTTTGTCAACAGCTAGAGCATTAACAACCCAGAAGTGCTCTTTTCTAATGTAAATCAGTATGCTGTGTTGATCCTATTATTTAACCAAACCAGGAACATGACTTTTTTGCAAAGGAACATGACTTTTTTGCAAAGGAAGTGAGAGAAACAAAAAGCGCAACCTTAGCATTAACCTTCTTGCATGACTTGCTTTAGAATTTGTGAAATCACACCTTTTGTGTACAACTTTCTCCTTTCTATTTTCCAAAAATACTGTGCCCTTGTTTTATTTAATAACAATATCAGAGTTACTCAGCATAATATTCTTTTCTATACTGTGTTTCCACTTTGCCACTTACAATTGAGGTATCTGCCTCAAAGATCTTTTCAGTAAATGTGCCAAAGGTGTTCTTCACAGCATTGTTCTAACAGTGGAAAACTGTAAACAACCTCATTCCCCAACAGTATGGGAATGGCATATCTACACAATGCAAATTATAAAATATAGCTCTATAGGATAAAAATCGCTCCTTAAACAACTTTTATAACACGAGAAACACATATGACATAAGCTTACGTGAGAAAAATAGAATAAAAACTTCTACATAAAATACTGTTTCAACTAGCAAGTGTCTCTGAATGTTGAGACTATGGATAATATTTACTTTTAACTGTACTTTTTTGTGTTTTCCAACTTTTCTACAATGAGTGTGTATTACTAAATTACTAGGAAAAAATATTTAGGAAAAAAGCTCCACCTAAACCCCAAACAATGTAGCAGTTTGACATGCACTCTTTATTTCTGCACCATACACATCAAACTTGTTAAAATAGGTTAATATGTTGAGAGAGAATAAGTGTGTATCTGATTACAACACTGTCAACACAGCAATTCAATTTATTGTCAGAGTGTAGGTAATTGGCTTGCATATACAGAATTACTGACCTAAGAATAATTTCAGAGATGGTAAAAAAAAACTGACTATATTTCAGATGGAACACATAGGCAAAACTGTGTGAAATGGTTAAGATAGTAGAAACTTAAGACGTGTTCTTGAAATTATTATTGTGCCTATAGTTAGTTCAGTATCTCAACCATCTTGGAAACTATGTCCTCCTCTTAGTTCTAGTTATTACACGTTTAGTCTTACAAATTCTACTATGTTTAGCTGACTTTAGAAAGACCTTATGATTTAGTAAACTAAAGAGACTTGGTAAAAACCAGTATAAAAGTCAAGCTATCAGAAATAAGCTGAGATATTTACTGAGAAATGTTATGCCCTGAAATACACTCTGTTGGCGGATGAGGAAGCAATGCATGTTTTCTTCTTACGACGGAGAAGCAAGAATATATTGTTAAATCATAGATCCTAAAACTTAGGTGTCTGAAAATACCTTCTAGGTCTTCTAATTCTGTGGTTTGCAAATGAGATGCCTGAAGACTTTGGGAATGAGTGTGTTCTGTTCACCTAGTGTTTATGTTTTTGTTTTCAAATTCAGGCAACACTTAAAATCTAGAGATTTAACATATAAATGGAAGTTTGAAAAATCCTAAGGCCTGACTGCTCTGGCCCAGCCTCCCTTGGTCTCTGAAGCTGGGTGGACAGCCCCTCTGCTTTGCCACACATCTTCAATTCTCAGGCATAGTCCATGCACTTACCTCCAGCCCTCTTTGCGCAGATTGCTTGAGTCTGGCCTCCATAACCCAAGATAGATCTTGTGGCTCCTGCCCACATCCAGCTCTTCGCCTCCTCTGCCTCCAACCCAGGCATGGACCCTCTTTCCCTTGCTGAAGCACACCATTCAAGCTCCTTCCTGTCCCCCAGCCTTTTCTTAGCAGTTTTCCTCAGCAGCTGTGCACCCTACTTTCACCCCAGCTGGTTAATTCCCATTCATCCTTTTGAATTCAACTCACCAAAGACTTCCCTCAGCCATTGGACTGGATCCAGTGAACCAACTACTCTCATAGCATCCGGTCTTGTCTATTGTTAAGATGAAAAATGGGTGATCAAATAAATGGTATGATATCTATCTTTTCTGCCAAAATGAAAGCCCTAAGAAGGTAGGGAGCAGATTTAGTGTGCTACCTGTGCATAGTAAGCCATCGATAGGTATAGAGTGAATGCATTCTTGTAGTGAATTGATGAGGAACAGATGTCCAGAGGGTTAAGGGACTCAGGTAGGTGCACAGGGAGTCTGGGACAGAACCTACACAGACAGCTCAGGGAAGGCAAGTAGGGCTGCCTATTTGAGCTCTCAGAACCCTTTACAAGTCATGTGCTGTTTTAAAATTGCCCTCTGTCAGGATTTGATATCTCTTCTTATAATCCCACCCCAGCTATTTTGGTTTCTCCCAAACATCCCGCCTTTTGGAGGCCCCATTTTTGCTTTTCTCCTTGAGCTATACCAGGTGGAAACACAAGCTCACTGTGTACCCAACGCAGGACCCGAGTGTGGAATTTCAGAATCTCATTTCCTTCTCCTGAACCTCACTGACACCTTTGGCGACCTTAAGAAGGATCAACTAGCACAACAAGGAATTATCTGCCTTATAAAGCTAACACCAAATCCCAAGCAATGGCTTTCTTATTTCAAGTATCATTTTATTTGGAGAAACCAAAACGTCTGAAATGCTTTGGAGAGGATAGCAATGATTTATATCAATTTTTTTAGTAAATATTAATCCTCATTTTACAGCTTATACAAAAGTACTGTGACCCCACATATATTCTTTATGAAAAACTCATTTTAACATTGTCTTCACAACAATGAGAGAACAGGAAACATACAGGTATAGTGAGTGTAATATTTGAGAAGAGATTTTGACTTTTTTAGCCATCTAGAATGCAATTATGAAAAAATAAGAAAAACTTAGATTTCTAACTCATTTGTAGCTCAAAATAAATTCAAGATGGAACAGAAATTTAAATAAGACAAGAAAAACAACAACTATATAAACCCAAAAGTTGTAAAGGAAAGACAAATTTGGTTATAAAAAATTGAAAAATTTTATAGATACAAAATATCACGAGCAAGAAAGATGAAAAATAACAAACTAGGGAAAGTTTTTTGCAATGCATCTGACAGAAGGTGTATTTTCTTAAATCACAAAGCACTCCTAAAAATCAACCAGAGGATTCACTGGATTAACTTTACCTGTTGGATTAAAAGATTCCGCCCAGCAGGAAGAAGCTCAAAGAGAGCTTGAGTATCAGAAAAGTAAGTAAATGAAGCTGCATTTTCTTCACCAGAAAACCCCCAAAACACACACACAAAAACCGAGTATCTTAGGAAAGGAAAGAAAAGAGGTTATTCACAAAAAGAAAAGACAAATAGCAATACATATATAAAATACGCTTCAATAAGTAGAAATTAGAGATTGAAATATTCTTTTGGAAAACACAAAAACTTTAACAATGCCTGGTATTTGAGAGGGTATGGAGAAACAAGCACACTCATACATTTTTTGGTGGTGTGTAAATTGATACATACTTTGGGAGAACAATTTGGCAATTAATATGTACATATACAAACTTAAAATTCATACACCTTTACGAAGCAAGTCTACTTCTGGGAATTTCTTTGATAGGTATATTCAAAACTAGGCACAGAAATGCATATAAAAATATTCATTGCAGAATTATTTGTAATAGCAAAACCTTGGAAAAAAGCCAAATGTTCATTTTTGGAGGATTAGTTAAATAGATTATGTAATCTATAACCTTAAGCTAATAAACAAATGCCATGCAGCCATTAAAAATAATGAGGTCGGTATTGACTTGAAAAAATATCCACAATATGTTGTTAAGGAAAAAATAGATGAATGTATTTATGGTATGATTTGACTCATATAAAGAAAATGGGTAGACGTAAATGTTTTAATATACATAGAAAATATATGGAAGGCCATATCCTAGACCAGCAACTACTTTTAAAGTATGGTACTGATGAAGGAAACAAGGATTTTAACTTTTATAATATTGTAATATATGACATATAATTTTATCTTTTTATCATGATTTTAACCCTCCCCCCACCACCCCCCCCCCAAAAAAAAAAAAAAAAAAAAAGCCACCTTATAAAGAAAAACAAAAGGTTGAGCCAACAACAACAAAGAAACAAATTTAGGTGATAAGCTACTAAAGAACAGGAATGCTATACTATTCATTCAACAATTTAATTCAACATTTTTTGAATGAACACTAATTCTCAGGAACCATGCTGGGAATTTTGCATAACAAAAAAAGAAAATAATAAACTGTGGCTCCCACTGTTATGGAGCTCACAGCTCAGTAGCTGCATCTTTCTCTAATCAATACTAATATTGTTAAGTACAATAAGAAGGGAGTCCACCAAGCACCGTGATGGTACAAATGATGAAGTGATGAACTCCACTTGAGAAAATCAAAGTTCCACATGGAACATGTTTGCTCTGAATCTGAAAAGAAGAGTATCAGTTCTAGGACCTGATTTTACCTTGCTTGCACTCTAGGAAGCTGGCCTAATACCATTTCATAGACACTGGCTGCCACACGACTCCTGGTCAGAGTTAGAGGACTTCATTAATTACCGCAGAGCAGCCAGCTTATCAGTGTGCATTGGTTCCCCTTGTCTCCCAGCCCACTGGGGCAGTGCTGTGGGACAGATGGGTCTGTGATGCAGCTGAGGAACACCGAGCTTGGGGAACCGGCTGTTTTATAACAAGCAATAGCCAAGCCTGCTTATTGTCCTCGAGAGGTATATTACCTTAGCCCTGAAGGTTGCTCATTGCAAAAACAAACCTGAGAAATTACCCAGGTAAAGAATGGTCAGGGCCTTGCATTCTTGGCATACCCAGCAAGATGGGTAAGAGCTCAAGAACCCAGGGGGGGAGTATCTCCGAACAAAGAGTAGGCAAGAAGTAGCCCTCTCAAAGGCCGTGTGAGACAGGCCCTAGGGGAGGAAGAGCGAAAGTGGGGAAGCAAGCACCATGGTGAGAGATGCACCTAAGTAAGTAAGCAAGGACCAGTTCTTTCCAGAAGACTCAGTTTTGCCCTTCATATAGATTGGGAAGCCACCGAAGGGTTTTTGTTTTATTAGGTTGAACTATGCAAGATTGCTGCTTTTGTAGGTCAGAAACAGTTGAATGATGGTAATTTCATTTTCTCAATCTAATGGATTTCTTTAAGGCAGTGTAGAAGATGAATAGGGAAGTGGGGAGAGGGCAAGACTATTTGTCTCTTTATCTCTGTGTTTAGCATAGTGATGCCTGGTGGATATTTTGGTGACTCAGTAACATTTACTCAATGAATGAATGAATAGTGAATGAATTAAAATAGAGGATTGTTTTCTAGAAAAACAGGGATATTGTGGTAGGGTTTCAATTCTCTTGAATGTCTATGAAATAATAGAAATATATGCATATCTGCCCCTGGTTCCTGGCACAGAGCTCCTAAAACCCTTGAGATTTCTTAGGCGATAAGAACATTAGGAGCATCTTTTGTTCCAATATTTGGTCTTTGACCTCCCTTCCTGACACAGATCTAAATACCTTGGAATTTCCTGGGCGATAGGTGTTTCTTTTGTTCTAATGAGGTGACTCTTGGTGGTCTTCTGGGTAATTTCAGGATGGGAGCTGGTCACCAGGAAGACCAAGCTTTGATTAGAAGCTTGAAACTTTCAGCCCCACCTCCCATCCTTTGGGAAGGGAAGAGGGGCTGGAAATCTAGTTAATAATTCATTATGCCTACATGATTAAGCCTCCCTAAAAATCCCAAAGGGATGGGGTTTGAAGAGCTTCTGGGTGATGAACACATCCATGAACCAGGAGGGTACTGCATCCTAACTGTACTGGGATAGAAGCTCCTGTGCTTGGGACCCTTGCAGACCCTGTCGTATGTATCTCTTCATCTGGCTGTTCATCTGTATCCTTTGTCATATCCTTTATTATATAATAAACTGGTAAACTAAGTGTTTTCCTGAGTTCCGTGAGCTGTTCTAGCAAATGATCAAATCCAAGAAGGGGGATGATGGGAACCTCCAATTCGTAGCCAAGTCAAATAGAAATTGTGGGTGATCTGGGACACTACTATTTGCATTTGGGTCTGAAGTAGGGGGCAGCCTCATGGGACTGATCACTTAACCTGTGGGGTCTGCACTAACTCGGTTAGTGTCAGAATTGAAGTGAACTGTAGGACACTCAGCTGGTGTCAGAGAGTTGCTTGATGTGTGGAAAACCGCCCCATGTGGTGTCAGAAGTGTTGTGAGTGTGGTAGTAGTGTGTGAGTAAAGGAGAGACCCAGGAGAGTTTTTTCAATTCAGGGTCATTGAAATCATGAAGATGAAACCTAGAAGAACATGGTTTATATTATTTCAAATTCACTGATTCACTCCATGAAATAATTAGCCACGCTTTTGAAAACTGAGATTGGAGAGAGTTTGTCTAGTATAGCAGCTAAGCTTTTGAACTCCAGAATAAAATGGTCCTAAGTTTAAGCCTCAGCTACTTCTCGTGATAGAGTCTTTCCAAGCTTCAATTTCTTCACCCGCAAAATGAGGATGAGAACTGACCGTCCTCTGGGTGTTATGAGGATTACGTGAAGGGGACTCTGAACTACATTTAGAACGGCACTTGGAATTATCTTTGTCCTGTTATTATCAATGAAGATTGGTTGAGACTAGTTTTCTTTGAGAGATAGTTGCCCAAAAAACTTAGCAGAAGGCACATGGAAATGAGGTCACAGTCTTGAGTCACTCAGAAAGTGAAGTTAGGACAGAAGGTGAGGGTCAGATTTTGTGGACGTGCATATGGGTTTTGAAGTAGCTCAGTTGTCCGAGAAGAGCGAGACATGTGTCGGATTAAATTGATGAAACCAGAAGTTTGGTCAAATAGGAAGGAAAGAAGTCGGAATTTAGGCACAGAGGTGCCTGACTCTGGGTAGGCACGGATTTCATCTGTTCCCGAGGTTTCTTTTGGGTCCGGCTGGGTGATCAGTACAGTTGGCCGCGTTCCTTCCTCTGGGCTCCCGGGGTGAGTACTCCGAATCGAAGAGGACACATTGTTTGCATCCCAGAGCCATGATCTACTTATGTTATTTCTCATGTTTGGAACAAAACGACATTGCTCTTTGAAGGTCACACCTGCTCAATCAAAGTGAAACAGAAGTTTAGGCACGTGCTGGGCCACCAATTCAAGTAATTCAGGCTGTGGCGTTTTTTTACTGCTTGCATTATGTAGCAGAGCTGCTTAGACGGCCCCGAATTCATCAGATGTCACTTAATCTTTCACTTGGATTTGTCTGTGGGGTATTTGCTCCTTGCTGATTGATTATATAGTATGATTTTATGGTTGATTTTATAAGATTATTAACTACACATTTGCATTTGCCAGTCGGCTTCAGCACTTTAGACCATCCCCTGTCAACCCAACATATTATTCAATTGGTGCCTTTCTGGGATGAATATTTGGTTATGTTTTGCTGGCCACACACCTAACCCTTTTAGCTATTCCTCGATATTCCCTGGTGATGGTTCTTGTTACTTCCTGATTCACTTCACACACGTCCCCGGGTTGGTCTGAAGATGGGGTTTAGAATATTTCTTTCTCTGTACGATAACAGTTTGTAAATACATACATTCTTAACTTGTGTTTTAGGGGGAGAGGGCTAAGGGACAAAACCCAGCCCCGCCAAAGTCAAGGCACCAACAAATTTGATGGCCACGATGTTGCTTTTGGTGCCTCATCAGAAAAGGGCAGCAGACTGTTCCTCCTTCACTGTAGATTCCTTTGCAACAAGATGAAAATGGAGGGCTTAAGGCTGAGTAAAAACAAAGAACATAACCTAAGGCAAGTCACGAAGAGGCAATTTCAGAGCCAGAGAAATTCTAGCGGAGGCCAAAAGAGATGATTTCTAAAGCTTAGCACAGTTATTGGTCTCTTGCGATGTTAATAGCATGCTTAAAAGCCAGTACCAAGAAAGGGGGTAATGTCACTTTAACCAAAGGAGTAAGGCTCCTAGGCTTAGTGCTGGCCAAGTGGAAAGTAGAAAGCCTAGCAAAAAATAATTGAAGCCCCTGCGAAATATTTCAATTTTTTTTATTGATTGAAGGCAATTATCCCTTAATTGCATATTTAAATGAGGTATTAGGAGGTTTAACTAAGCAATGCCTCTTAATTGCGGCCGCACCCTAGGTGTCGCAGATTGTGTTTATTTCATATGTTAATTAAAGAGAAAGGGGTATTTTATTTTATTGACTACAAGGTTCTCTGAGGCTGTGCTGTTTAGGACAAAGTACGTCTCAGGTGTTTATCGCACGCTGGGTATTAATATCATCATTAGTGAGAGGTTAAAGTTTTTTAATGAAGAGGGGCGTCTCAATTTTATGTGTTTTCAGCCACATAGGTGGGGGAGGGAGAAAAGCCCCAAATCCCACGGAAACAATTATCTTTATGAAAGAAATATTGAGCCCCTTCCTCAACAATAATAAATCAAAGTGCAAGTCCTGATATAAACAGGAAAAACAACACCAAATTACTGAAGAATTAGGATTGTTACAGGAAACCCTAATGACCTGGGGGTGCTAGGTTTGTGTTGTGAGCAGCGGCAGCCCGTGTATTAATTTGCAAGTTGCTGTCTGATTCTGTGATAGTGAAGTGTGTTATGGTATGTTGACAAAAGGCAGGTAGAGATCTTTTATAAAGATTTTTCCTTGAAATGAAACTTGGAGTGCTTAGTGAGCAAGGTGTTTCTCGACCTGAGCATTTGGATGAAGGTCGCTCTCCTATGGTTCGGCGGCACCGTAAGGAAGGGCTCAACATCACTTTCTAGCTTGCTTTTTATCTTCCTATTGTAATGCAGTGGTCACAGTTTTTAAAAACAAATTTGTTATTTACAGCTCTTTTCGATTGACCTATCTGCCTCCTCGGAGGCAAAGAAAATGCAGAGCGTGTCAAAGAAAAAGGTGGGTAGATGGGAGGGCTCTACTTCAGGAACGCCCCAAAACTTCAAAAATCTATCACGATAAGACTAAAATCATAGCCAATAATAGCAAGAATTTCACTCAATTGATTTTTTTCTGTCTCAGAACAACAGATCCAGAAAGGAATAGGCAATATTTCTATTGCCTATTCATTTATTTACTCATTTATTCACTCACTTGACAAATATTTATTGACTCTCTAGGAGGCCGTCTAAAGGGGGAGGTAGAATGATGGGCAAGAAACACAGTGTCCCTGCTTTTGTGGACCTTACAGTTTATCAGAGGATAGGGACATGAAGTGCATAGCCATAGAGATGATGCCATTGTTTCGAACAATGAAGGGTTAGTGCGGGTACTATAAAACATCTAATGGGAAGGTTGGCCTCCTCTGGAGGAGACGATGGGTATGAAAAGTGATATTTCTGTGTTTAGGCTGAGGCTTACAGAACTTGGGGTTTGTGGGTGGCTTTTTAGGACATCCCAACACCAGGCAAACATTTCTGAATGAAATTATTCCCTTCAAAAAACCCTAATGACAATGATATTATTTATTCAGTTTTATATAGATTTTAATGATTTTTCTTAATCGGTAAAAATAATATTGTATACTTCATTGAAATGCTTTGATAGCTATCCAAATCTAGAACTGATAAAAAAAATTTAACCAGCGTGTATTTTCTATGCTTTCTATAGCCAATAGGCTGTAGAGGATGTTTGTATCTTTCTCTCATAAATAGTCTGTGAACAAATATGATTTAAGCCTTTGAAAAGGTTCACGCAGTTGAGGAGGAGAAAATTCTGCAGGAGAAAACTCCTGTCTTGCCTTTAAGAATAATTTTTGGACTGGTAAAATGCTTTGTGTTATGAAGGATAGTTCCAATTTACGGGCTCATGAGCTTATGAGTAGAATTTGCTTCAATCCTTATCTTTATGTTACAGCAATGGCACCCACATATGATAAGTCTTCACTGGCAGAATTTTGAAAAAGTAATTCCAATGTAGTGAATATAAAAAAGTGCTATCAAGGAAAAATATTTTTTCTTCCCTGGAATAGAAACCATTATTTAAAGTGTTAGATGCCTCAGGGTTCTATTCATACAAAATCCATCCCTGCAGTCAAAACATATTCTTTTCCAAAGATTTCATATGTGTGTGTGTGTGTGTGTGTGTGTGTGTGTGTATTTCTGTGACTGAGACAGTTGCTTCTCCAAATATTCATAAAAAATAATCAGATACTCATTTTACTTCAGTGCAGGTTTTGGTAGGGCCATAGAGTCTCAAATAAAAATACCTATAATGATTTTGGTAATTTTGAGGTAGAGCACTTTGTACTCCAAGACTAACTTTGGGTTGAGCAGCTGGAAGGGACTCTGTGCATATTTTTACCCCCAACAGAATGCTACAGATCCACAAAGAATGTACGGAAGCTTGGAAGGGAACCACAGGGCATAACCTGTCAACCTCTTTTGCTTTGTAAAAAATGGGCATGAACGGGTTGGTTAAAAAAAAAAAAAAGTAACAGGGAAAATAATTCAGATAGTTCTTCCCAGCTGAAAGGAATTATCTGTTAGGTGGTAAGAAACAGATCAATATCAAAAAGTTTTCTGAACTTTAGCTTTGGTTGTGGATATAGGTTGTAAGCTTATAGGTTAAACCTACATAATCTATTTTAAGCTTATACAACTTGGAGACTTTTATATAAAAGCCATGCACAAATAGCTTATTTTTGCAAAATTTATAAGAACATATAGGATTTTGTTGGTATGTTGTTGGTGCAGTCCTGGGGCCTTGAAAGAACTTTAGCAAGTTCATGATCAATCTGCCTCTGTTCTGCTTTTCTCTGTTCACATATTCCTTTTGATGCACAAATGTCCCGTAACGTGTTTGCGCAGGGTGGCTTACATCTTTAGCCTCTGAATCTGGGGGAAAGTTTCCTAGGGAAATAAAGTGAAGGTGCTGAAGTGTGTGCCTTGGAAGATTAGAGGAATGTAGTATAAAGCCTTTTAATGTTTACTAAAATGTTTACTAAAGAATTTACATTATAAACTTGGAATGACAATAAATTACTGTTGTAATGGTTACCAATTCAAATCCAAATGATAAACAAATCCTACATTTTAAGATGTTCTTGGATTATCAGTGAGGAAAGATGTTTTGTATATGTTGTACTTTGTACCCTCCATTCTAAAAACATCTTGGATATTGCCAGTCAGCGCTATCTTTTTTTGGCAGTTTTGGAAACGGAGTAACCATAAACTAAGCATAGGGACAATTGGCAACACATATGATATCAAGGATCTTCTTAGTGAAGAGGGCTGGAAACTGACTCTTGGCTTGGCAGGGCAATGGGAAGAAGGCAGTATCTTCAATGGACAGAGCCAAACATGAAGTCACACATGGGCAATTTGGAAGAGATTCTAGTGTGTGTGTGGTCCCTGATGTTGGTAAGCCTAGAAGAACTCCCCGTTGTCATATGCTGTGGCCATGGAAACAATTATAGGTTGCCAACTTGCTTCATAATCTCAGAATCTCCATTCTCAAGGGCGAGGGCGCACTCTACGCTGAGAGGTCAGTCTTCCACCTACATCTTGTATGGCCCAGGGAATGAATAAAAAATGCATGCATTCATCCACTGGGAATGCAGTGATGAGCAAAAGTGACAAGGTTCCTACCTTTAGAGATCAAATATAAACATTAGTAAGTATTGAGTAATACATTGTGATAACCGACATGAAGGAAAACTGGAATACTCTGAGGGTATTTAACAGAGAAACCCAATTGTGTCTGGGGGATTTTGAGGGGTGTGTGTGTTTGTATGTGTGTGTGTGTGGTGAGCCCATTCAGTTCCGTTTTTCAGTGTCTTCCCTCATGAGCCATCAAAAAAGGTAGCAGATTAGAGATCCCCGTGTTCCTGCTCAATTTATGCCCCAAAAGCAGAGGCACACTTAGAGACTTGGGCTCAAAATGTCCTGGGAATTGAAGCTTTTATAGAGATTTTGAAGTTTGAGGTTTAGCTCTATCAGAACTACCCTAGGTTAGCTATCCGGGAGCTTTGCAAGAGTAAGGAGATCGGCAGTTAGAGGAATTGACCCCAAGGGACTAGGCATTGTTCTGGAAGTGGGTATTTCCAGCCTGAAATCAGGTGTGTGTGGAAAATGCCAGTTAGAGAAATGCATCTTCTCTATGCTTTTGCTCCTCAGACGAGTTTCAGCTAGCAAATGGGGCCATGATCTGGACAGTCTGAATGAGTTTTATTTTTATTTTTATTTTTTGTTTTTTGTTTTTTTTTTTCTTCTGTGGGCATCAGTTCTCTGAAAGCAAGCTCTGAGAATTAGAAGTAGAAAAACCCTGGCCGCTGAAAGTGAATTGCTTTGGGGCCTTGAGCTGTTCACACTCATTTAAACTGGTTTCTTTCTGTTTTGAAGCTTTGTCATCCTCAGTGTGATGGCTTTTTTTCCCCAGAGGGGCAAGATGGCGGCTGCTGTGGAGCCAGGTCCCACGCACGACCTCACGCAACAGCCGCAGAAGGTTGCTGAAAGGCATCGCATCAGAATGTGTCCCCCTTGACTGCAGGAATTTGAAGGTCTGGTTCATTGCTATATCCACTGTGCCTCGACCAGTGTCTGGCACGTGGTGGGTACTTGATATTTATTCGTGAAATGAATAACTAAATGAATAGATTACTCTTTAGTTTGATACTATTTCATTTTGGAACAAAACTTCTGGAAAGGTCTTCTCAAAGGTCTGTAGCCTTCCTGGCCAAGAGTGGTGTAGTGACTCCAGTGATGTAGTCAATGTCCAGTTCTGGGATAAATGCTTCCCTTGGTCTTACAATGTGGACAATACAGTCCACTATACACACCATTTCCTGAGGCTTTTAAGAATGGTTGTTTATTTTAAAAAGTATTATATAAGCAAAGATAAGGTTGGTATTTATCAATGGCTAACAACAATAATATGCTGAATTTCAATTAAAAATGAGTAGGTGACAAAAACAGGAAAAAGATATAGTTTTTTTGTAAAATATAGTTCATTGTAAGAGTAGTTTTAGGGAATGGGCTGGAAATGTTAATCAAATGTTTGGTTTAATTAAACAAATTAGCATTGGTGGTTAAGAATGTAGACCCTGTTTGAAGAGACCAAATGATCCATAGATTTTTGAATGTTGCAGAAACTAGAGTCCAGGGGTGCGGGTGGGTCAGTCTTATTGCATTTTAAATTTATGGTTTCCAAGTTTACAGTTGTTGGTAGGGCTGCATTCCTTCTGGAGGCTTTAGGGGAGAATCCATTCCTTTTCTTTTCCAACCTCTAGAGACTTCCCACGTTCCTTGGCTCATGGCCCCTTCCACCAATTGCATCATTCCAACCTCTGCTTTGGTCATTACATCTTGTTGGCTGGCACTGACTCTCCTGCCTTCTTTTTATAAGGACCCTGTGATTACACTGGACCCACTGGGTTAATCCAGGATAATCTTCCTATCTCAAGAACCTTAATCACTTTTGACCTGTAAGGCAATATGTTTATGGGTTTCAGAGATCAAGATATAGACATATTTTGGGGGGCCATTATTCTACCTATCACATCAAGGAGAATTTCCAAAAAGCTAATATAGCAATATTAATGCCATAAGAAGAATTTAGTGCAAACATATACATTGGAATGAATAGAGATATTGCATAATAATAAACAGTCCACCAATTAGACAAAATAATTAGAAACTTGTATGCACTTAACAACATATCCTCAAAAACGGAAAGAAAAAAAACCTGATAGAATGATAAGCATAAATGGGCAAATCGATGGGAGATTTTAACACACTTGTATCAGAAACTGAAAGATAGAGTGCACAAAAATTTATTAAGGTTGGGCTGATTTGGACAATTGCATAACTTACTTTTTTAAACTTTTTTTCAAAATCATTCTTTACTACATATTTCTTAAATTGACAAGAATAAAAAGATATATTTCCCCCCAACTTTACTGAGATACAATTGATAACATTGTGCAACTTAAAGGTGTACAACGTGTTGATTTGTTACACTTATGTATTGCAATATGATTACCACCATAAGTGTTACCTAACACCTTCATTACATCATATAACTACCATTTCTTTTTTGTGATCAGAACATTTAAGATTTATTCTTTTGGCAACTTTTAAGTATGTAGTACAGTATTGTTTTCAGTAACCACAATGTTGTGCATTAGATCCCCAGAACTTATTTATCTTCTAACTGGAATTTTGTACCCTCTGACCAAAATCTCCCATTTCCCCTACCCCCAGCTCCTGTTAACTACCACTCTACTTTGTTTCCACAAATTCAGTTTTTTTAGATTCCACATATAAGTGATATCATACAGTGTTTGTCTTTCTCTGCCTGACTTATTTCACTTAGCATTATGTCTTCACAGTCCATCCATGTTGTCACAATGATGTCCTTTCATTTCATGGTCAATAATGTGCCATATTCCATATAGAAACAATATTCCATGTATAGATATACATACATACCACATCTTCTTTATCCATTCATTTTTGACAGACACTTAGGTTTTTCCATATCGTGGCTATTGTGAATAATGCTACAATGAACATGGGAGTGCAGATATCTCTTCATTATCCTATTTTTATTTCCTTTGGATAAATACCCAGAAATGGCAATTGCTGGGTCATATGGCAGTTCTATTTTTGATTTTTTAAGGAATCTCTATACTGTTTTCCACAGTGGCTGCACCAGTTTACATCCCCACCAACAGGGCACAAGGGTTCCCTTTTCTCCACATCCTTGCCAACACTTGTTATCTCTTGTCTTTGTGATTCTAGCCATTCTGACAGGTGTGAGGGGACATCTCATTGTGGCTTTGATTTACATTTCTCTGATGATTAGTCATGTTGAGTATTCATGTACCTGTTGACCATCTGTATGTCTTATTTTGAAAAATGTGTAAATAAAAAAACAAGCCCCAACTATAATCTGCCTGCAAGACTCACTTAAGTTTTAAGGACATACATAGGCTGGAAATAAAGGGATGGAAAAAGATATTCCATGAAAGTAGAAACCAGAAGAGAGCAGAGGTAGCTGTGCTTGTTATTAGACAAAATAGACTTTAAGCCAAAAATGATAACAAGACACAAAGAAGGTCATTACATGATAATAAAGGGGTCGACTCATCAAGAAGACATAACAGTCATAAATATATACACACCCAACATTGGAGCACCTAAATATATTAAGCAAGTACTAACAGATGTGAAGGGAGAAATAGACAATACAATAATAGCAGGGGACTTCAATACCCCACTTTCAGCAGTGGATAGATCATCCAGACAGAAAACCAACAAGGAAAAATTGGACTTGAACCATACTTTAGACCAAATGGATCTAATAGACATACATAGGGCATTCCATCCAACAACAGCAGAACACACATTCTTCTCAAGCATACATGGAACATTCTCCCAGAGAGATCATATGAAAAAACCATAAAACAAATCTTAGCAAATTTAAGAAGATTGAAATCATACTACGTATATTTTCCAACCACGTTGGTATGAAACTAGAAATTAACGACAAGAAGAAAATTGGAAAATCTACAAATATGTGGAAATTAAATATCACAGTCCTGAACATCCAATGTCAAAGAAGAAATCAAAAGGGAAATAAAAAAATATCTTGATACAGTTACAGTTCTACATGAAACGGTTTGTTAGCTTTTACATTGCATTCTTATGTGGTTTTTTTTTGAGCACTCGAATGCTCTTCTGTGTGCAAATGAAATTGGCCATCTTTCATGTTTCATTCACTGAAAATAATTATTAATATTTAATTTATGTGAATACATTATTGTATTAATGTTAAATATCTATTTAGCTGTGAAAAAGGTTGAATAATTAGGGAAATGCAAATTAAAACCACAATGAGATACCACTTTACATTCACCCGGATGACTAAAATAAAAAAGACAGATAATAAAAAGCATTAGAGGAATGTGAAAATATTGGAACCTTCAGATATTTCTGCTAGTGGGAGTGTAAAGTGATGCAGCCACTTTGGAAAATAGTTTGGCTCCTCTTTAAAATGTTAAACATAAAGTGGCCATATGACCTAGAAATTCTACTCCTAGGCTCAAGAGAAATGCAAACATACATCCACACAAAAACTCATATGTGAACATTGATGGAGGTACTATTTACAGTAGCTAAAAAGTGGGAATAACCTGTATGTCCATCAGCTGATGAATGGATAAACAAAATTTGCTCTATCCAGACAATGGAATATTATTTGGCCACAAAAAGGAGTGAAGTATTTATGTATACTATGGCATGGATGAGCCTTGAAAACATTAGGCTGAGTGAAAGAAGCCATCACCAAAGGCCACATGTTGTATGTTTGCATTATACGAAATGTTCAGCATAGTCAAATCCATAAAGACAGAAAGTACATTAGTGGTTGCTGGAGTCTGAGGAGAATGAGGACTGACTGCTAATGGGTATGGCTTTCTTTTTTGGGTGCTGAAAATGTTCTCAATTAGTTAGTGGTGATGGTTGCAGAACTCTGTGAATATACTAAAAAGCATTAGATTATACAGTTTCAAAGAGTGAATTTTATGGTATATGAATCATATCTCAATAGAACTATTAAAAGAAAGATGCTGAGAATTCCTATCTGTCTAGAGTGTAAACTGGTCTTAAGTTGGGAATAAAGATTTGGGAGACTTTTATCCTCACTTGTCTCCTCACTTCCTCCTTGGCACCTCATTCCTCAGCTGTGCTGTTTACATGGTATGTTTCACAGGGAGAGAGAAAATGAGAGTTCTTTTGGAGACTGCCTCCCTGTTTCAGAAGAAAGTGGCTAAAAATACACAACAGCAATAAAGACATATTTCCATTGCATTCAAAATCCAAGTATGATGGCTTTTTTTTTGTCATAGAAAAAAATCTCAAAAATTAAACAAAATTAAATTAAATTAAAACGATTAAGCTTCACTAGTATTTAACATATCACGTAGTAGTAGTACTTATGTCTAATTTACAAATAAATATACATGTGTCAGGGGTCTGTGCTTGCAAACTTTTTCTTCATAAATGTACACAATCAAAAAGTTAATGAAAAGCTTGGAGACTGCTAGCTTGGTCCGTGGCACTGTAGGAAACAGTAACCTTTTAAGTTTAAGGGCATAGACTTTACGGTCAGACAGTCCCCATTCAAACAGTCTGTGCTCTTTAAGTCACTTGCTTGTTTAAGTGTATCCGTCAGCGTCCAATCAGGAGAAGACCTGATAGTTCAACAGAGGGAATTTAATTTGGGGAACTAAGTGCAAAGGTGTTGGAAGGGCTAAAAACTCAAGAGGCAGTAGTGAGGCAACCCCCAGATTTGCAACACCAGGAAGTTGCTCCTTCTGTTAGGGCTTGAGGAACAAACGGGGAGACGGTATTCAGAGAGACTAGGAGTGAGGACTCGGAAGGGCGGGGCTGTCCAGCAAGAGCTGCAACCATTGAGAAGCAGCCCCTGTGGGAGAGAGGGCACCTCTCAAGGGGAGGGGCGGCCTCTCCCTCCCTGCTGTCCTCTAGTGTCCAGATTGTGCCTACTGTGGCTGAATCCATCCAGAAGCCCCTGGCCCAGGAGCCTGGAAAGCTTAGTTTAGAGGGATTAGCATCCTTACTAAAACCCATGTGGAGCTAGGGCAGGGTGAGGAACAAACATGGTTTTCTCTTCTTTAAAAGAATGAAAAACTGTGAACTTTCGAGGGTTATTGTGGAAACTAAATGGCATAATGGAAAACCCTTAGCAAAGCCAGACACACTGGAAGTGCTCAACAGGTATTTACTAATATTTTGCGGTTTGAACTTAAATAGGGACAATCTGGGTACTTGAAATTGACATTTTGGGGATTCTAAAATATCAGCTGTTCACTGTAAAAGATATTAGTGACATACTTCGACTAGTGTGATGGAATTCTTTTATAATACTGATGTTGAAAGACAATGTAACACTGATGTTAGAGGTTAATTGTGTTAGAGTGGCAAAAAAGGGTAACCAAGACTTAGGCAAGTGAGCGGCACAGTGCAGAGTGCGGATTGGGGAACCAGGAGACCCGGGTGCTCAGCCTAGCTCCTTACTAACCACCTGTTGGAACTTGAACTTGGGGCTCAGAGGCTTCATTGGTGAAATAAGAGGTCTACACTAGATGATCTCTCATTCTTATTCAACATTGCTGTCCTCTGGCTAACTAAGAGTCAGCATAAAGGCATCTTGTGCTTGTATTTTCTTTCCTTTTTTTTTTTTATTATTATGTTATGTTAATCACCATACATTACATCATTAGTTTTTGATGTAGTGTTCCATGATTCATTGTTTGCTTATAACACCCAGTGCTCCATGTAGAACGTGACCTCCTTGATACCCATCACCAGGCTAACCCATCCCCCCACCCCTCTTCCCTCTAGAACCCTCAGTTTGTTTCTCAGAGTCCATAGTCTCTTCATGGTTTGTGCCCCTCTGAAACAAATAATACATTATATATTAAAAGAAGAAGAAGAAGAAGAAGATAGCGGGAAATTGTATTTTCAAGGTACTTTCTCCTTTATGGCTTCATTTAATCCTCACAGCACACCCATGAGGTGGGAGGGGCAAGCGCCATTCTTCACATTCCACAGCGGGGGACCGGGTTGGAGATAGAACATGATTTGTGTAGATTACACAACAACTCGGTGGTAGTAGTCGATCTAGACTGCAAGCCTCAAACTTCACCTCTTGCAGGGCCAAAAATGTTTGAATAGTCGTAGAGGCTGAAGAAGAATCAACCACCCTGTAAAGGAGTTCTGCTATTTCTGCCCGTGTGACAACATGGGTAGTTTATCTACATATTACGTAATGATTCAGAAAGTTGCCCTCTTAGAACATGGCATGGATGTGAATATTTAACTGTAACATCACAGTGATTTAGCCCATACTGAGGTGATACTCTGCCGTTGTTGTGGTTAAATGTATTTCCCCGAAGGAATAGTGCAGCGCACAAAAGGCCGTTATTAAATTTGTTGATGAGAGTGACAACTTCTTTTATTATTTTTCATTCAATTAAGGGCAGATTTCATTGCGAACTTGTTCAAGATAGTTTTCTTCGTCATGAAAAAGAGATCAGGAAATAGGTTTCTTTATACCCATATACAAGTCCTTGTATACATGTAAACAACCTAACAAGAGAGAATACAACAGTCTATCAATCGTATCAAACTTACAGTAGTTAGAATCAATTTCACTCATGTCCAACCTGGTAAAAACAGATTATTTATCCAATAGCAAATAATTTAGATTCTGAAGTGAAAAGGTCACCCCCCTCTGTGTATTAACTATCTCCAGAATGGACGTTAATTATTATGATCGTCGGTAAGGCCTGATCAAGGCATAGAGCTTAATCCTGTGCAACAGATGCCATGTGCAGTGCCCAGAACAAAGCGTGGCCTCTGCTCTGTTAAGCTGAGCTTTTCCTCACCAGAAACTTGCTGCGGTCAGAAATGTTGAGCTGTCACTTACGCCCTCGGACTTTTCCTACTTTTCTGGGATAGCTCTTTAAGAGAGGTGGGCTATGTTGGCAGCAACAGATTCAAGGAAACTATTCTTTCACATTTATTGCTACCAAATGCAGTTAATATTACTTTATACATCATGCATCTCATACAATCAGTATTACTTGAGTTGAGTACATTAAACATATTTAAGTCCTAAATGTGTATGGCCGATCATTACCGTTTTTGTACCAATATAAAAGTAGTATCATCTTGATATTCTTAGTATCCTATGGAAAGTCTCAATTATTCCTTCAATTTCTCTTTTCTTCTGTCTTCTTCCTTTTATTCTTTCCCTATGGACCCTGGAATTATCTAGAATGTGTATCAGCTGTTTCTCTCCTGGGTCTGGTTTCCTTACTTTCTTTTTCTTTCTTCTTACGCTTATTGTTGAACTGAAATGTGGGTGCTTGGAAACTCTCCATCCAGTTGGGGGTGTTTTGGTCACTAAGTCCATGCTGTAGCCAGGGCCATAGTGTCAGCCGTTGAGTCCTCGTGAAATAGGAGACGCTGGGCACAAGAGTGAAGTGGGGGGTCCTGGGGGGAGAATGTGGGGTGGGGGGAGGGAACAATGTGGAAAAACAAACAGGGGGTGCTGTGTGGCCGGCAAGGAAGGGTGAGAAATTTCCCTGCCTCTGGAAGCTTATTGCTGAGAAATACCACACAAATAACAAGCTGAAGTCACCCCAAAATGGGGAAGGAATAAACTTGTTTAAAAAAAAAAAAAAAGGGAAGACTGCCTATTTAACCTAGCCGAACCAGCTTACCATTCTTGCCCTCGTCCATCTCCCAGCGTGATAGAAGTTTTGCCCAAAATAGTTTGTGGGAGCAAAACAAGTTTTCATTTTTCTGCTGTTGCTATTGCTTTTTTAGTTTTGCTCTGTAGGTGCTGCCTGGAGTAGAGAAAAATCTCTGAACCAAGAGTAAAGAAGACTTGACCTAAGCTTTGGAAAAGAACTGTAGCTCCCAAATACCATAATTATGTTAGAAAAGGAGAAATATTGAAAACAAACCACATGGGTGCACGTAGTCTCCCGAGTGAGGAGCTCCCGTAATGACAGAGACTTTCAGGTCTGTGGTTGAGGTGACAACTGATGGGGGGGCTGCCCATGTAGCGTTGGGGATCCCCCACCTGGGCTGGGATTCCTACTGATTCCCAGAACTGCTTGAGCCTCCTAGAACCACTCAAAAAGAGGTGTTGAGATTGATAATGGAACTTAGGGGCTGAGCAGAAGCCGAATCTAAGAATGGGGTTTCCAATCTGGTCCAGGACCTACATTTTTAGGACAATTTCTAGTAGTTACTTGGGAAGACTACTGTTAGTATGAAGCCTGGCATATTTATGCACCATTAATTGCACAATCTAGGCAGTCGGTCCCTGAGAACATTTTTATTTATGATGGTGGTAGATGAGAAGCTCTGGGGATGGTGGCTTCATCAGGAGAACGAGCACAACGCTCTCTGTGGGCGGCTTTCCCATCCACTGCTCGCAGGTGGGTAGAATGGTCCTCTCTTGTCTGTTAGCTGCTCAGAACCTGGAGGACGCACTTCTGCAATCCGGCTGAATCATGCTCCCTCTCTCTCTTCCAGTGAATCCCTGCCCTTCTCTCACCAAAGGGTCATATTTATAACCTCGCTTTTTTCTTTATGCATTTTATACTTTGTTATTGTTTATTAATTTATTAATTGCTTCCAGACTTCAGCTTCGTTGTTATTAACTATTGTGCATTTTAATGGTATTTAGCTCCCTCACTGCTGGTATTTATCGCTTCACTATCAATTCCCTATTCCCAGCTGTTGTTTTGAACTGGCGTTATATATTATTATGTTTCTTCATTGCCTCTTCTCTCTGTCACAGCTGACTGCTTCTTTACCTCTCCCTCTACGGACTTCCCTACTGTTCTCCCTCTCCGAGTCGCTCCACGTACCTTGTTACACCCCTCTCCATATACTGTCCTTCCAATAAAATGTGCCAGATTCTTCTGTTTCCCTTTACTTTTTCTCTAACAGCTTTCTCTGTTGCCTTGGGGCACTTTGTGGTGCAAGCAGTCCCTAGGGCGTGGCCAGGGTGCCACTCTTTCTCTCTGCGACCTTTCTGATTTTCACATACCCCTTTTCCACCACAACCTTCTCAACATTTCCTAGAACCCCCAACCTCAGGGCTGCCATTCCAGTGTTCTTTCTGCTCTGGACTCACATTTCTGCTCTGGTTTTTTACCTTGCTGATTCCCATGGCCTCTGCATTTTCTAAACTTATGGATCTTTGACAAAGTGGCTCATCTAGACTAGGTTTTTATTCTAAATATGTACTGTATTCCTTCTCCCCAGACATGAACTACCCTACATGTATGTTTTCCGCAGGAATTACATACTAATATTTATTGAGTATTTACTGTATATCAGGCTTGTGCTTAAGAAACTACTGCTTACTACTTAGGTGTAATCTCTTTTCACCTGAGCAAGGACAAGAGTAATTCTGTGAGGGAGGCATTACTCCTATTTCACAGATGGGGAAACTGAGACTGAGGTGTAAAATACTTATCCTCTCTTACATGTTAGTGAGCGGTGGACTGGGATGCCCATCAGCTCTGACGCCACAGAATACGAGTTCTCGGCCGCCAGCCTCTGCCAAGCCCGCTGACAGCTGCTAGCCTGAGTGAAGGCAACCTCTCCGTTTCCTTGGCTCCCGTCTTTAGCAACCCCCGTTCTAGTAAAGGAGTTTAGCCCTCACTTCTATAGCAGTTTAGCTGGTGTTCTCTCTTTACACCACTCTGTTAAGAATATTCCACCTACTCTTTCCCCTCTTTGGGGAGGAGAGCTGTCTGGCGATAGTCAGTAGGGGCTCATGCAGGCAGCAGGGGGCCCAGGGAGCCTGTCACGGAGCAGGAGGAAGTCTTCGCACTGGTGATCCTGAAAATCTCTGAATGGACCGGGGGATGCAAGGACCTGGGGCATCAGGCCCGGAGTTAAGACAGAGAGTCAGGCAGGGGGTAAGGCGTTGATGTAGTTACCAGAACTGGGGCACATCGTGGGCTTACACATGATACCATGGCAGAGCTCGGGAATGTGGACCCAGGCCCAAGTCAGACTGAACTGACGTGGAGCTGTGGTCTGGGATGGGCTCTGTCCCAGAGTCGGGGGCAGGGGAGACTCAGTTGGAGGCTGTGACCTTGGTGTGATGTGATAAGGCCTTGGAGCATAGTCCTGGGAGGGGAGAAGTAGGTTTGGACATGAGACGTGCTCTCAAGGAAGTTGGACGGTAAGCAGTGAATAAGAGTACCTTGCATCATTCCCAAGGAATGCCTGATTGCACCCGATTTTGTTTTTTATTTTTGTGTTTATTTTTCTATCGATGAGCCAGAGACTCTGACTGATTTATCTGATGACCTGTTAAAAATGGTTCTTTGGATCAGATCCATATTGTTGTTTGGGGATATGCAATTAGTTTTAAGTACCTAGCTGGCTTCTACAGAGTGGTACTGCATTAACAGGTTAAATAACCAGTAGCTTGGATGCCTACTTACAGAAAACATTTTGTTTCTTGATGTGGTACGAATCATTTTTCCAGTGGTAGTGAAAAATTACATTGTGTGATTCATGTTTCTTATGGTTCCCTGCAGCCAAGTGCTGGCTGGGGTTAGAGGTTTAGTCTGTGGACATGAGGCCAAAATCTTTCCTCGTCCACCCACCTTGATAAGGGTTTTTCTACTCTGATTTGCCCCAGTACTTTATTTCTCTAATATGGTGGAAATAAGCAGCAAATATCCACAGAAAATGATGGCTCCCGGGCCCCACCTGCATCCCTGTTACGTGGCTGGTGCAGAGTGGTCTGCTGACAGCCGAGCTACCTTCCTTTTGATAGAATTGTGTAAAAAATAGTAGTTCTCCCCCATGCCCCCATGTGACCTCCAGCCCTAGGTGGACTGTATGGGGTACAAAAGACTCAAGACGGGACTGATTTTGTAGAGTAATTCGTGCTCCAGAGCTTTCTGCAGGGCCAAACTCCCCCATGCACTATCTCCTGAGAACTCTCTGTTGATCAGCTACAAGCACCCAAATCCCTGTCTCCAGCTTTGCTTCAAAGTAAGGCATACGGGTATAGAGGACAGAAGCGGTGGAGACGACGGAGTTGCTTATTAAGCTCTCTGGAGATCACGACTTGTCCCAGTTGGTGCCAAAGTCACATGAACCTAACTTGAAGCCACTGTGGTTTGATTGGAGGCATCCATGGCTCCATTTAGGAGGCTGAGCTGAAATTCATTCACTTCCCATTCCACGAATTGAAGTTTTGAATAGCCTTGATAAATTGTGGTTATGTTACCAGAAGGGTTAATAAGAGGATGATAAGCATATCAGCTATCGTTATGGAGAACTGAATGTGTGTGGTGCTAGGCAGTGTGCTGGGCAATTTATCTCCATAAGTCCTTGAATGCCCCAAATAACCCTGCCAGGAGAGGGTAGTGGAGACTGTTGTCCTCCCACCAAAATGCCCAGTCTGTTTGCACAGTCATAGAATCGGAGCAAGGCATCCAATGAAGGACCACATTTCCCATCCCCTTCCAGCTAGGTGGGGCCCATTGCTAAGGTGTGTCTCATGTAGACGCTTCCCTTTCTGCAGTGAAGCTTCAACTGTGGAGACAAAGACAATGCCCTAGGGAATCACAGAGAAATATGCCGGAGAGAATCTCACTTTCTTAGAGTGGGTAGAGCAGAGTTGACCTCCAATTTGGGCTACTTCATAAGATAAAGACATTTCTATCTGGTTTGAACCCTTGTGTTTTGGGGATCTCTTTACCACAGTGGTTTGTTCTTGCTCTCTAGTTAATTTAGTGAATGTAATTATCGCCAATTTGTAAACTAAGAAACTGAGGCACAGAGAAGATGGATAACTTTCCCCCAAGGCAGTATCAACAGAGCTAAGATGTGGACCCAGATATTTCTGCTACAAAGGCCATTCGAGAATTAGTCTGTTAAACGGTTTCAGAGAAAATGGAACCCAGGAAGGGCCAGAAAAGGTTTAGGTGGGAGTGATGTCTGGGAGACAGGGAGTGGTACCAGGGAGATTCTGAGAAGCCAGGTGAAAAGACTCTGTGATCCTGGGGGCCCAGCCCTGTGTTGGGCTGAGGCCTGAGGGTCTGCATTCTCCATATGCTCTTGGCTAACGCCAGTGCTGCTGGTCTAGGTCCTGCACTTGGAACAACAAAGTTCTCTAAGGCTTTTCATTTCAAGGGTGAGCACTTGGGTCCACCGTCCAATTCCCCAGGAGCTCCTGGTATTTAAATTAACCAACTCTGTCTATCAATGCCCTAAGTTACAAAATTCCGACTTCCAGAGTGCCTTTCGGAGAAGTGCCTGGCCCTCAGGATACCGGGTTGGCACCTGCTGTGCAATGTGAATCACTGGCCACGTGGAGTTTGCGGGTACTGGTCTACAGGTGAGAGGATTTTATGGTCAGGAGGTGTAGCGGTATGCTATAGATCAAAATATTTTTCACTTGTTTGACTGTAATCTATGGGGAAGGGGTGAAATGGCCAATTGATTATAATGCAGAATGTAAAAAGATCAAAGTCCTGCAGCACATAGCAACAGGGCTGTCCGCAGAAAAGGAGCAGAAGCTCACGGGAAAATGTTCCTGTAATATATGAGGCATTAAAAATTCTGCTACATTATTCTTGCCACCAAGATTGTAATGAAAATGGGAAACGGCACCAACTTAACCCATTCTCATTACAATCGTTAGATTGTAATCTCATGTTCTCCCCTCAAGAGAATGCTAAATGAGATTTTAAACAAAAGAGAGGACAGAGAAGTATGGAGAATAAAGGAGCAAATAGAAATTGGAAAGTTTAAAAAAGTGATGCATGATAGACTTCCCTGTGTTCGTTTGAGGCTTTCTCTTTACTTTAGAAACAAGAACGGAGAACAGAGCATTGCAAAGACCAATTTAAGCCTATGTGGAAAATCCATAACACAACCTGAACACGGTAACTGCTTAAGACAAAAAGTCAAGCACAAATTTGCTCTTACCCTTTGATAGTTTAGTTCACTTTAGATTAGAGGAAAAAACCCAGGAAATTACTACAAAGACAAAATGAGAAACAGAAAAACATGCAAAAAGACAAAAACAACAAAAACAAGACTCTGAGAGGAAGAACGTTGTTGTAAAGGGCATCGTTTGCCCATAGTTCCATTTGGAGCCTCCTCTTCATTTTTGCCACACTAGGCAAATCTGTATGCTTAAAGCACATGAACATGCGTGCTCTATTTGCTTTCTCACGTTGTGTACTGGAATCGAGGCTCTCGAAGGCAATATGAAAAAATGTATTGTATGTATGCAAAACACCGTGCAGTCCAATCTAAAGTCATTCATTATTTAGTGCAAAAAATCCTTATAGATCATCTAGTGTGGGCCAGGCACTGTGATGGGAGCTGGGCAAGAGTATTGACTAAGAGAGATGGGGTCCTTGTTATGTCTAGTTGGGTGGTAGAAAGAGGCATTACACAAATAAATAAGTGAATAGATGTACAACTACAAGTTATGATAAGAAATGGAAATGAAAACAGAATAAGAGAGGACAAAGATGGGAGATCTAATGAAAACAGGTGGGAAGGAAAGATCTCTCCAAGGAAATGACATTTAAGGAGGACCTACCTGGTACAAGCCAAATAAAAAATGAGACAACAGTGTTCCTGGTGGAGAAGAGTGGTTACCACCCTTCTTTAGCTTCATGAAAGAGATAGGTGGGTGTGCTATAAGATCTAGTTAGGATAACAGCACACTCCACGTGTTTCAAAACAGGGAGTTTTTTTTTTTTTTCCTTTTTTAAGCTTTTATTTATTTATTTGAGAGAGAAAGAGAGAGCGAGCACGAGTTGGGGGTGGGAGGCATAGGGAGAGGGAGAAGGTGACTCCCTGCTGAGCAGGGAGACTGACGTGGGGCTGGATCCCAGGACCCTGGGATGATGACCTGAGCCCAAGGCAGATGCTTAACCCAGGCGCCCCAAGAGGTTTTCTAAATTTATTTTTTATTTATTTTTTAGAGAGAGTGAGAGCAGGGGTGGGAGGGGCAGAGGGAGAAGGAGAGAGAGAATCCCAAGCAGGCTCTAGGCTCAGCACGGAGCCCAACACAGGGCTCGATCTCATGACCCTGAGATCATGACCTGAGCCAAGATCAAGAGTCGGATGCCCAACCAACTGAGCCACCCAGGCACCCAAAAACAGGGAGTTTCCTATGAGAACCAAGTTTCAAATATTTGGAAGCATTGAAAAACCTCTGAAGCAACTGGGCTTCAACTCTGAGATGAGCTGCCATCATCTCTGGGACTGGGGGATAATAGGAAGTAGGGTTCCCAGAGCCCAGGAATAAAGATGCGTATGGGCAACTGGGACCAAAGAGGGCAGGAGCGTGCTTGTTATGTTTGAGGAACTGCAGGGCTGCAGCGTGGTGGAAGCAAGTGTGAGCAACGGGGAAAGAAGACCAGATCAGAAAAACCCAGGAGAGAGGACGGCTGGGAAGAGTGTACGGGAACTTCTTTAGCAGTGGTCAGAATTTTGTTTTTCGACTGAATGAGATGGAAAGTTGCTGGAGGTTTCTCAGCAGAGGCATGGCTTGACCTGGTGCAAGTTTTGAAAGGATCAATTTGGCTGCTCTTGGGGAGGGTGAGGGGAAGCGGGAAGAACAATTAGGAGGGTGGTGTGCTGGCAAATGCTTAACAACTGGCTCGCCACAGAAAAAACAAGGAGGAGTGTGTCATTACAGGTGGTTATAAGAGGTGGAAAGGAAACAGGGTAAAAGGAGAAAGACAAAGAGGGAACTGTGGGATATGAGGGAGGGAAAAGCCTCTCTGGGGACGTGACATTTAAGGAGAGATGGGAGGGAGCCAGGTATGCATCAAAGGTCACCGAGGCTGCTTCCCTGGGTTCTCAGGACCATCTGTCTGCAAGCTCAGACGATGGAGAAAATGTACTTAAAAAAATAAACAAATATCCACCAGGGAAATATATTCTTCAGCTTCCTTTGGTAACATATTCGAGTGTTTACCATGTTCTCAGAGGATTTATCTTTGCGTCTAACTTGAATCCACCCTATGCACTTAAAGCCTTTTCTTTCATTCTGAGTGGGGAACGGAGAGTCGTTCACTAAGCCTCAAGTTTGGTCTCATTAAGTTATCGGCCAGGCCGGTGCTTGAGGCGGAAACTTGGTGCAGCTGAATTGCTCCCCCTGCCATGTTCGTCCTTGATGACTGATCCCTTATTCGGGTGAAGTTAGGAAGAATATCGACAAACTTGAATGATGTTTGGAGTCACCTGAGCTGTGGCGCCAGCCTGTTTGGAATTACTTATAGCCTCTGGATACCAGCACTAAATAAGATGCAGAATGAGCCACAAAGGGACTTGCCCTGAGGGTTTCGCAATTCCCACTGTCAAAGCCCAAGGATTCCTGAAGCTAGTGGAAGGAAATGAGAAGAAAAAGCAGCTGAAACAGTTCATTGAACCTGTTCTGAGTTTATATGTTGTGTTGTTTTGACAGCTTTTATAAGCAGGTTGCATGGATATGGTAATAAGAGAAATAGAGATGGAACAGGCACATAAATACAGAAAAATTACAGACACCGTGTATGTACAATTATGTAATTATATCAAAGCAGTATTGGATTTCGGGAACACCTCTGCTCTATTTGCTATTTTTTTGGGTAAAGAATTTGGTTTTAAATGAGGGCAACTCTGAAGGGATAATGAATAAATCTAGGAGGAAAATGTTGATGTTGAGAGCATGTGGTGGTAATTCATAAGAAAAGAGATTCCTGAAAGGTCTAGATGGGTAATATAAACGGGTAACCCTGGTAATGCAAGTGTGGCATCTGGCCAGAGAAGGGGAAAAAAGAAATAGGAAAAGAGAGAACAGCCTTGGGAAGTGATCAAGTTTATGAATAGAGAAACAGTCATGCTTGGTGGTGCGAGATGGCTTTGCTATAGGTATATTTTGTAGATGGCATTTGGAATGTGTCAAATGTGAATTCACCGTTTATGAAAACAATTTCATTGTCTTATTTTTTGGTTCCATGCCATATACATATGTGTGTCATATATGTATATAAAACTTATTTTCTAGTAACAAATACTGGACCAGAAATGGGGCAAATACTCTATAATGACTTTTTACACTCATGGGGATCGCTAATATAATCTGTGCTAGAGAAAAGAGAAAGAATTTGCTAACAATCTTCAAAATTATACTGAAGGCTTCTCTGCAGAGAGCGATGATTACACTTTATTTTGTAAATATGCAGATAGACAGTCTTATTGAAGACACACACAAAAAGAAGACTCTTCAGAAATGTGCTAGGAAGAAATGTTATTGGCACTTAGGGTAGTTCAGAATTGGAGTAGACTATGAAAGAAGGCTATAGAAAAAAGGTCTTTGGATATCTTTAGATGATGTAATTTTAAAATTGAACATGAAAATAAGACAGATACCCAGATGAATGCAGGTATCCTATTATTCAGAGATTAATTTTTTTGACCTTGACAAGAAACCATACTCTTCAGGTTTGACCAAAGTTATTCCCACCTTATCAGTGTATCTTTGCCTAAAAATCACCGAGCATTTATTGCATTTTTATAAACAAAGCAGCTTTTTGAAAATGGAAATCTCCATTTGCATGCACAGGTATTTCTTTCCATATGCCAAACCCATTCCAGTGTCAGCATGGTTGGTATTTAGCTGTGCCCTAATTATGCATTCCCTACTAACTCCTTATCCCTTAGGTCTCAGATCAACTGTCACTTCCCCAGGGAAGTCTTTCCCTTAATTAGATGCTCCCTACCCTTGTCCCCATTATACTTTCTTAAAAAACTCAGAGTTTTAAAAAAATTGCTTTATTTATTTTTTTGTGTTTGTTACTGTCTATCTGCCCCCTAGACTGTGAGCTCCGTTAGGTCCAGGGCCATTTCTATTACATCTCTGCTGTATACTCCACACTTAAGAATGGGACCTGACTTAGGATAGGCATTCAATAAATATTTGTTGAAGGGCTGAATGTAGCCATTTTTAAAGTTTGTTAATATTAATGAGAATAATTGGTATTATGAGAAAGACCAAAGTGTTGACTCAGGCCCTAGAACCCTTTATACACAAGAGCAAGGATTCTCACATATAATTTTCCAGCCAAAGAAAATAAAACTATAAAATTTTCTTTTAATATAAAATTATTTGCCAAGGGGTTATTCTCAGGAGGAGGGTGTGGACTAAACACATATCCTCAAGGCAGTGAATTTTTTGCAGGTCAGCTTTTCTCCTTTTTTATGGTTTCATTGGCTAAGGCTGTATAACTGAAGAACTCAATCTGGCAGATGCAATAATTTACAGTGTCTTTTCCTACTCTGTACTTTCCACTCATTTTTTGCCTAAAATGAATTGTTCTTTGTTCCTTTTTGGGGGGGGGCAACTCAAATTGGCCACTCTTAGTAGCTCCTGGAAATTACTTAATGTAGCCATTATACACCCTCTTTTTGCCCTGTGGGGTCTTTGGTTCATCTTTCATTCTGGAATGCCCTTAGCCTTGACTGGTGCTTTCTTTTCTCTTCTAGTTGTTGAGTCACAGGAGTTCCTCTGCTCTCAGATGTTCTTTATTTAGCTGAGTGAGTACAGGAGGCTGCCTTCAGGCCCGGTGCTAGACGAGAAACCCAGAGAAATAGTCACTCTATTGGCCAACCTCGAGAATGCTCTTTGTGAGGAAGGAAGGAGGAGCACACTGCCTATCCTGCAGGCTTCTGAAAACACCTTAGCAAACCCTTCATATTTCCCCATGGTCCTGATGAAAACAGATGACAGAACAGGAGTGGTTGTGTGTGACACATAGCAGTAGAAGATCGGAGATGAAAAAGGGCTTTGTGGTAAACGGCTTAATACTGTCTTTCAAATTTTATGGATGAACTTCTCCTTGGTCCTTATTCTAGGACCTGCTACATACATAGCTGCTCAGTACATCATTCGTGAAAGAATAAGTGTCAGTGGACCTATGATCTCGAATGTTGTAGAACCAAAAACACCAGGGCTGGAAAAGATATCACAATCTCAACTGGATGTCCCTCTGCTGAACATAAAGAAACTTACTCTCGAAGAGATTAAAAGACTTGGCCATCATCAAAAGTAAATTATGTGCAGAATTGAGATTAAAAAATAGAGTTGGAAGTTTTCAAGAGAAATATGAGAAATCATTTAGCCAATTTGATCAATACAGACTGGAGGATTCTGACCAAATAAACTCTCTTCTTCCCAGCCGCCCTCTGCCTACACTTGTGAGCTATGTGCTCTGAATTATTTAGAAATTGTCTCAACATCCGTCTCGCATGTTTGTGTAGACATACCCATAAAGAGTTATATAAGCAGTATTATTATCGTAATTATTGTTATCATTAGCTGCTTCATTTCTTATCATTTTCCTTGTGGTTCATCCAGGGCCTTCTGAGGGCTGTTAAAGAGCTTGAAAAAAATCAGAATTGTACTTGTAGATATTTATTTTCATTGTATTATTTAGAAGTCTATCCTAGGGAATCCTGCTAATTCCCAGTTCACTAATCCACAAAAACCTTAAATTCTCACCCTGCTCCTCTGTACGCTCTAACAGCAGCAGGATGGAGTGAAGGCTCTTATTACTAAAACTTCATTACTCATACAAAATATTCGTGAGCGCTCCTATGCTGTGGTGTCTGATCATAAATAATTAAGGCAGAACTACACTTGTCAGAAGAACTGAAGGAAAGATGCACTCGTCTGTTTGCAGACACTGTATAGGCAATGACTTCCTCATTAATGCAGCAATTCGCTAAGGATTGCCGTAGTTAATGGGAATTAGCAAAGTGCTAGCAGGCCCGTATTCATCTTTTGAGAGGCTATGCAATATTCAAAATGATAGGCCTTTTGAATGATACTTACTGAAAGTATCCCATTCTTAAAGTCCTTTTCAAATTAAAACTTTGGGAGTCACCTTTTCAAAGGTGTCACTAAAGGACTTCTCATAGGGGCTAAATAATTTTAAAATATATGGAGTTTTTGAGTCCAGTTTCCCCTGGATTCTTTGCCTTCCGTCTCTCTCGTCAAGAGTGCTAACCTATATAAAATTAGTTCAGGTTTATGCTCTCTAGACCAAGATGCTACTTATCAGTTCACCTAATTGTCTGCTGAAAACTCAGAATGTATTTTTTCAGTATTTAATCTAACTGAGTGGGCAAACACTTGTGCAACAGGTAACAGTTATCATTATTAAAAAGAAAATTGTTACAGCTTCAAAATAGATCAATTAAAATGATGACCTATTTCTGGAAAGCGTAGTTTATTTGTTCATTCATTCATTTATTCACTTAACAAATAGCCACTATTTACCACGTGCTAGGAACTGTGTGAGACGGTGTATCAAATAGGCCAGGTTCCCACCCTCAGGGAACTTACAGTTTAACAGATACAAGTATTAGCTTCGGCTATGTGAATTTTCTTTTATTTGACTGTTGCTGACTTACAACAAGGCAGTTTCATGTGTTTCAACCTAATACAAAGAAAGTGTGTTATAGGAACACATAGAAAAGACACCTAATACAGTTTCGGAATCAGACACTGGCTCTTGAGGAAATGATATTTGAGTCAGTAGCAGTAGGATGAGCAGTAGTAAGTTAGATGAGGCAGGAAATGTCCCAGCAGTGGCAATCGGAAGCAAGTGTGAGCCTGGCTGTGTTCGGGAATGCCAGCATAAAGCCCAAAAGGGAAGAGGAAGGGGGACAGTGTGCAGAGGTGGGCAGGGCCAGATGGTGGGGGGACATTTAAGTCACGTTGTTCAAACTACATTTAAGAGCCAGAGAGCAGTTTGAAAGAGAAAAGCAAACAGAACAGATTTGCACTGTTAGAAATCACTTTTACTGCAATACAGAAAGGCACTAGAGGAGGCAAGGCTGGAGGGGTAATGGATGACTGGTTAAGAGACTGGGAAGTGGTGCTAGTTTAGTCAAGATTGGTCATGGTGAAGATTGAGAGAAAAGGACATTTGGGAGATAGAATTGACAGGACTTGGCAACCCAACAACAGACAGAGAGAGTAAAAGAGTATGGGGTCAGGGAAGAAACATGGGTTTTGGCTTCATGGTGGTGCCATTTTTGGAGACAGGGAACACTAAAAGAGGAGTGGATTGGGGCATTGTTGAGATGTTGAGATATTCAATACAGATTTGAACATATTGAACTTTATTCAATTCTTGGCGGTTCTTGGGAGACATTTAAGTCAAGTCCAGTAGCAGTCAGTTACATAGGTTGGGAGCTCAGGCAAAAAGTGAGATCTGGACAGGAGGTAAAGATTTAAGAATCATTTATAACTGGATGGCTGGGAGACCAAATCAGACTTCCCAGAGGGCATATAATACGAGAAGAGAAGGAAGAGAGGAAAAATAGTCTATAATGGGGGCCAGAGGTGGAGGGGTAGAAACCACTGTGGGGCAGAGGCCAGAATTTGGTGTCAGAAATTCAGTGGTTTGAAAAGTAGTGATTGGTCATTCATTTGTAAAGCGGCTCAGAGGTTAAGAAAACAAGAACTGATATTAATTGTAAAATTTAGTAATAGAACCAGGTAATGAAATTTTTAACCAACTCAGAGAAAAAGAAATTTATTAGATCCCAGTTCTGATTACAGGTCAACAAAAAACGTTATAGTAGATTTAATTTATTCAGGTTTAGAATTTTCCTTTTCATTTGGTCTTAACTATCCCTTAAGTACTGAGTCATGTAATTGGCTGAGTGACAATGAATAGTGTAATGAGAAATCAATCACTGTATATGTTTGGATTCAAATCAATGTCATCTCCAGTTGGGTAAGTCATATGATGACCATGTGCTATCTGATTTGTCTGGGACAGTCCCTTCATGTCTGTTATCTCATTGTACTTATCACTCTCAAGAGTGTCCCAGTTTGGACAATAAATGAAATAGCTTTCTAAGCCCCAGACACAGTGCTTCTATGTCTTTCCAAAATTCAACTTTTTCTGCTCAGGTGGGAAGGTGTTCAATTCACACAAATCTGATTTTGTTATGTGCTCCATAGCTAATTATAAGAAAATCATAGGAGACACATTTATGGATCTTTTTTTATGAAAACACAGTCATAAGCAATGTATAAAGGAAAAGACTATTTTTTTCCTTTGAATGAATAATGTTCAATCAGGAATAATCAATATTTATTGAACACCTATTATGGGTTAAGCACCGTGTTCAGATTCAAGTTTCTTGCTCATACTAGCACTTATTTTTTAGTACTTTGATTTTGTCTGTAATGCCTGGTTCTGATTTTTATTGATCTCTAGGTTATTTAGATTTTCTTTCCCTTTCCTCCTTTAATTATTAGAAATAAAACCTCCCTTATTGTGTATGTGCATCAATATTCTACTTAGATTCTATTTATGCTACCTAGCAGAAGACAAGTTGGTGTCTGGTCTATGATACATCATAACAAAGATGTTTACATCTATAAAATCTGGAGAGGAGAGAGCTTCTAGAATAGAGGAAGGGACATTCCCCTCAAGAAGTGGTTATAGTATTTTTCCTTGCAGCATGTTGGGAGCAATGAGTGGACCAATAAGATGGGTGGGGGAATGTGGGGGGAAGCTAGTAGGGCAGATCTGTGCCTCCCCAAAGCCTTCCCTCCTCTGTCTGCCTAGCCAGAGCTGGAGATCAGAGGCCAAGCCCTAAGGGAGACTTGGCAGTTTCATTGAAGGCACAGAAAGAACATTGAAAACCAAAGGCCTTTCAGTCTGGGAAAGAGATAAAAGCTTTAATAACAGCCATGTGCCAAATGAAGGAAGGACTTTATAGGAATTTGGTCTAGAACCAAGGCAAAGACAAACAATAAAAAGGTGGAAGAATGGAGCTGGCAGGAGCAAGTCCGATGGTCCCTGGCCAACTGGGTGGAGGAATAGGACAAAACTCTGTCCAGACTTTGGAGACAAAGGGCACAGGTTTCAGGCCTTCAGAATCTTGCCCCATCAGTGAAATGATTTGAGCATGCTTTGCTTTTATATGTTTATTTATTTGTTTGTAAGTTATACATCTTTACCACAGTGATAATACAGCATATAAAATATAAAGTAAACACAAATGTAGATTTAAAAAAAAAAAGAGACAAACTAAATGTAAAAAGAAGTTCTAATATTTTTCTGTTATGTATTGTCTTAGAGACCAGCAGTATCTTAGGAGGGGCAGAGAGATCAGATCAGAAGAGGGGCCAAGAAGCTGCCTTGGGCAGCCCTCGGGAATTTTCAGGAGAATCCCTGTTGGGGGTGGTCCTTGAAAAGAGAACAGCAATTTCTATTTTCAGTTCCTGCTGATTTCTTGTGAGGCTAGCTGGCTGATTTTAATATGCTCTTTCCAGTTGACAATCTTTAAGAGCTACCAAGGGTGGGGTTAATTAATGGGGAGGGCGATACCGTAAGTGATGTGTGTTGGCATAAGCTTGGAAGGGGAGGAATTTGGTGTGAATGTACCCAAGATGATGCACAAATCAGAAGAGAATCTAATGCAGCCTGTTTTCTCATGACAAAATGGGTCATGAAGTAGCAAGGGGCTTTCCTCTTTTCCTTGGGGTGGGTGGTAGGAAGAGTGGGGCACTCATGTTCCTTTTCTCCCCCTAGAAAATTATTAAAGAGAAAGGACTCTATTAGAGTCTGCTGAACAGGCAAATAATAACCTTTTGTAGTCGGCTTTGATTGGTCTTAGATCCAGTCTGTGCCATCTTATGAACAGAGAAGCTAGGATGACCACATAGAAGTTTTCTTCTGCAAGTGTCTAAGTAGGTAGGAAGCTGATTCTAAGTATGAAGCCTTGGGAGGTATCTTTCCAACTGGAGAGAATTTTTCTAGGAGTACTCTTGATTTTCTTCCTATTAGGTTTTGAATTTCAAACGTACATAAGAGAAAATTTGCACCAAATTTTTTAATATATATATATTAATGTTCCCATTTGGGACCTCAGGTGCAAACGGTTGAGTTAGTCACGGATTCATTCATGACCCCTCTTTATTTTATTTATTTTCCACCTTTATTTCTTTACCTAGTTTCCATTCTCCTGCCCCTCTTTTCTGTAGACACTCACTCTAATGTGTTATAACCACTATATATTGCTTATGTATTTCTCTAGTGATGTTGACCTAGTTTATTCCTAGTCTCCATTACTACAAACAGCACCGTGATGAGTATTCTTGTTCATGTAACTTTATAGACCTGTGTTAGAGTTTTTATGGGATTGCTGAGTCATGAGGTATATGTTTATTTAATTTTGTTAAATGACAAACTGTTTACAGAGGATCTGTACTCATTTATATTCTTATCAGTAGTATATAAAGGCTCCTGTTTCCCCTACATCTCTGACAATCTGATGGCCATAAGAGATAGCTGATTGTTTAAATTTGAATTTATATGATTATTAGTGAATCTGTATATCTTTTTCTATACTTGTGTAGTAGGTACTGTGATGTGTTGCCCAGATCCTCCTTCAGGAATGGACTTAATTCCTCCATCTGGGAATGCTTTTGGCTGGTGGCTGTCAGCTGTCAGCCCTTCTCAGAAATTACCCTTGGGAGAAGAGAGCTGCCTTGTCATATGCCCTTTCCAGAAGCAGTCTATATCCAATAACTGGTTTATTTGGAAGCACAGGCCCAAACCTCTCATCCTAACATGGGACAACTCAGAAGGGCCAGCCTACCTACAAGGTTCTCTATGGGATCAGGTGAAATTTTTGCTGAGACTGCGTTACAGCCCATTTTCTCCCTCTGTCCAATCCTGCCTTCTTCCTTTCTTTCACATGTGTTGATCTCGAGAACATTCTCTAATAAATTTTCTTCATGTTAACCTCCGTTTCAGAATCTGCTTTCTTGGGAACACAGTCTTCAACAGTCATGCTCAAAGTGGGGTAGTTTGAGAAAGCACACACTAAGAGAGGATTCTAGGGCTAGATTATCCTCTGGCCTGCTGGCAATGAGTTACTGCCCCCCCACTCCCCAATGGTGGTAGTGGATCAGGGCTAGACTGATCCTATAAAAGGTAGCAGTGAAGCTATTAAACTTTCATCACTCGTAAACTAAAATGGGTGTACCAATGAAAAGAAATGCACTAGTGGGTGCATTGCAGCCAACATTTAGAAAATATGGAGGAGGGCGCCTGGGTGGCTCAGTCGTTAAGTGTCTGCCTTCTGCTCAGGTCATGATCCCAGGGTCCTGGGATCGAGCCCCACATCGGGCTCCCTGCTCAGCGGGAAGCCTGCTTCTCCCTCTCCCACTCCCCCTGCTTGTGTTCCTGCTCTTGCTATCTCTCTCTCTCTGTCAAATACATAAATAAATCTTTAAAGAAAATATGGAGGAAATGATAATCATATGAACAATTAAATTACATGGCTATTGCTAGGGGAAACTGGTGCTTTAGAAAAAGATAATGAATGGTCAAGATTGGTTAGTCAATAATTAAAGACTAAGTGTGAAAAAGAAGGCCTTTTTGGCTGTAGTCAGGGACCTGGCAAAACCTAGTATGGGTTCCTTTTTCTGTGAGGTAAGAGCTATCGTAGTGGGGAAAGCCAAACTCTGTAACTGTTACCACCTCATTAAAATAATAAAGAAAAAATGCAACCTTGGGAGGTCAGGGGGTGGGTGTCTCTCTTAGGGATCTATATAATTCAGAAGTGGTCCCCATCATATTCCCATTTAATTCCCAAGTCTGGCACTTGCAAAGACCAGATGGACTCTGAAGGATGACGGTAGACTAGTACAAGTACCACCAAGTGTAGCCCCATTGCTTCCATACTGCCACATGTGGTATCTTTTCTAAAGGAGATTACTATTGACCTGAGGCATGTAGGATGCAGCCTTTGGTCTGGTAGTGCATTCTGTTTCAGCTCAATCAGAAAGGAGGATCAGAAACAGTTTGCATTCCCTTGGAACAGAAACTAGTATTCAGGGGCGCCTAGGTGGCTCAGTCGTTAAGTGTCTGCCTTCGGCTCAGGTCACGATCCCGGGGTCCTGGGATCGAGCCCCGCATCGGGCTCCCTGCTCAGCGGGAAGCCTGCTTCCCCCTCCCACTCTGCCTGCTTGTGTTCCCTCTCTCGCTGTGTCGCTCTGTCAAATAAATAAATAAAATCTTTAAAAAAAAAAGAAAGAAAGTATTCATTTACAGTTTATAAAGACAAATGTTAATAGCCACCTCTTTGTCATAATATAGTCTGAAGAGACCCACACTGTCTGGACATCCTGCAGAACATACTTTTCTATTACATCAATGACATTATGCTAACTTGACTAGATGTAGCAAGAAACAGTAAGTACATTGGAAACCACATTAAGGCATGTGCTTAAGAGAGTATGAGATGAACACTATGAAGATCCAGGGACTAATCATCTTAGTGAAATTTCAGAAATGCAGTGGTCTGGAACATGCCAAGACTTTCCATCCCAGAGTAACAAAAACAACGGTAATTATTGCATCTCATACTTCCCATCACGAAGAAAGAAATACAGTGGTCTTTGGGCTTGATGGCCATGTCTTCCACATGAGAGGCTGTCAGCTTTGCATGAGGCCCAGAACAGAAAAGAAGCTCTGTAGCAGGTCCAGGATGCTAGGCTAGCAGTCCTGCCAGTTGGGATACAGAATTCAGCTTATCCTGTAATTTTAGAGGTGTCTGATGTGGGAAAAGATGCTCTGTGGATTTTATGGCAAGCCCTAGAGTTCTGGAGCAAAGGCATGCCATCTATAGTGAATAATTATATGCCACCCAAAAATTAGCTCCTAGCCAGCTGCTGGACCCTGATAGGGATGGAGCACCTGACAATGTGTTATCAAGTGACCATGTGGCCAGCACTTCCCATTATGAGATAGGTTTTGTCAGACCTACCAAGTCATAAAGTTGGACAAGCCCAGCAGCTCTCCAATGTAAGATGGAAATGATAGATCTGGGATCCAGCCCAAGTAGAACCAGAAGGCAAAGTTAGTTGCACAAGCAGGTGCTCCAGACTGGCATGTCATCCACACTGTTATAATAGTACCTCTCTCTCAGGTCACATTCATGGGCAAATGAGAGCTCTCTCATGAACAGCTGACAAAAGAAGAAAAAAAGGTGAGCTTGGTTCACAGATGGATTGGCTTAGTATATTTGTAAGCTGTGGTGGCTTAAAAATATGGCTAAAAAGTCTTTGACATTTTATGACCCTATTTTTTTTTTAATTTTTTTATTGTTATGTTAATCCCCATACATTACATCATTAGTTTTAGATATAGTGTTCCATGATTCATTGTTTGTGCATAACACCCAGTGCTCCATGCAGAA